>NC_091748.1:68457903-68522903 GCF_043380555.1 Nothobranchius furzeri
AATAAATGAGGGCAGCAGCCTTAGCAGAGACGCCCAGACTTCTCTTTCCTGAGTCACTTGGACCAGCTCCTCTGGGGAAATCCCATAGCGTTCCCTGGCCAACTGAGGAACATTTGGCACTTACACACTGACAATTGTTGGCAGTTATCAGGGAGGCTAACCAGATGCACGAGCCACCTCAACTGGCTCCTCTCGACGTAGAGGAGCAGCGGATCTGCTCTGAGCCCCTCCTGGATGACCGAGATTCTCATCCTATGTCTAAGAGAGAGCCCAGCCACTGAAATCATTTTTTTCCTCAGGTTCCTGGCCACTAATTAATCATTTATGCACACATAATTGATCAAAAATGATCTCTACTATAAAGGCTATTTAAGTTCAACAGTGATGTGTATCCCTAGTTAATGTAAAATGTTTCTTTTGGCTTTAATTAATAAACACTTATTGAATAAATAAATAAATAAATAAATAAATAAATAAATAAATAAATAAATAAATAAATAGCTTATACCATTAGTTGTGTTCATTTCCAATCAGTCTGCAGGAAGTGAATATGGCCAGCAGATCTTGGGTCAGGGCAATGACGGTGGCAGTGTGTTGGAGAAGTTGAGTGAGGGAAAGGCCTGATGGGACACGGGATTCGAACTCTAGTTGGCTACCAGTAACTCCCAAAAACCCCAATGTGTCTTTATTATTGCTTGGTAGGAAAATGACTCAGGGTTGACATCCATCCATAGAGTGAACAACTGTGAGAGCACCTGCTACAGACAGATGAACCCTAAAGAACAGGGAGCAGCGCTCCAGGGCCACCCGCATACCTACAGACCCCAACAACAGTAGGTTATTAATACACCTGACAGTGTTATTATTACAGTTCAATTGTTTTATTTTCATGTGCTTGATGAGACGGGTGGTCACTTTCTGTGATGCAACAGCACAGTCAAAGAGGAAATGACTATTTTTGAATCACCAGTAAGACCCTCTGACCACAGCAGAGGCAGGAAGTTGACACCTGGAGAGATTTGGGAGTCTCAACCATGGTGGCGCCAATCCAGACAGCTGGTTTAAACAATAATAACTCGTCACATTCTTATTAATATAGCATATGAGACACATTTAAAACCATTTACTTTCAGTCTTTGTTAATACAAGCGTCCACTTGTTCCTGTTTCTGAAAACAGTGATGCAACAGGAAGTGTGGAAGTGTGGAAATATAATTCAAATTCTATGTTGTATTTTTTTTTGTGCTTCCTATGAGAAGTCTGCACACAGTCAAGCCTAGAGTTGTGGAAGGAGAACTCCACATTTCTACACATACAATTACAGGCAGAGCCGGATTAACGCAAAGGCAAAGTAGGCACGTGCCTAGGGCCTGATTGGCTGGATGGGGCCCAGACAGAGGAACAAAATTATAAATAAATAAATTAAAAATTAAATGTACACATGTCCTATGATATAATTTGTAGCTAGGACTCCTATCTACAATTTGTTTCAATATTTATTAATTAACTAAAAATAGTGACAATGTTTATCTTAACCATAGACCGTTTCATTGGCTACGTCACATTAAACCTCTGGGGTCCACGGACAAGTATACGCGTCTTTTGAACAGGTCTGATTTGGGACGCTGTAGCAGCAAGACTCCGCCTCCCTGAGTTTCGGTTTCAATTCGGCTTTAAAAAGGAGATTATAAACAGACGCGGCGCCAGGCGGTAGCTTGGTGTTGCTATAGCAACCACAATATTTGACCAAGCAACTGCTTAGCAACCCTGATTATGTTGTAACAAAGATTGTATAAAGTTTTTACATTAAATAATTTAAAATATATATATTTAATCTAACATAAAAAGCGGTAGTTTTACTTATAGTTTTGGAGAACAAATTTCTTGGAAAAACAAAAAAGACGTGCCTCACTGGTGCTATCGCGAGACTTCGATTTGACCCCATGCTTTTAGAAGCACTGAGATTTGTCTTGCTAGCGCATAGCTATTACAAAGCAGCCTGATGCAAACATGGACAAATATCTTATTCCACCCAAACGACCGCGATTATCAACGGAGACGGATGATGCAGCTACTTCCACCATTGAAAAGGACCACGCCACGGATTTTAACAGCAGCGAGGATCCACGGGTCGAGGATGAATGTGATGAGCACAGAGGAGAACAGGTGCCCGCGCTGTGTGAAGAGACGCGCCCTGACCCGCTTCTATCTGTTCCAGGCAGTGGAACAAACAACGACTCAACTTCATCAGATATCAGCCAAACCCCTCATGAAGGACCACGTCGCCCAATACTGGTAAAATACCGGGCTAAAAAGTGCGGCATACAAATGCGGTCCTTTAACCGCCGATGTTATGAGCAATATAGTTGGCTGGAGTACTCGGCCGACAAGGACAGTGTGTTTTGCTTTGCATGCAGACATTTTGCTCACCCAGGCCGGCAGTTTCGGAAAGAGACCGCGTTTACCCAGGATGGGTTCAGCACATGGGTTAAAGCTACACAGTCATTCCACACACACAATGTCAGTGCTGGCCATAAATATGCAATGGATGCGTGGTCTGAATTTAAGCTGAGAAAAGAGAGTGGCTCCAAAATAAGCAATGCACTCAGCGAGGGACATTCCAAAACGGTACGTGAAAACCGGGAATATATGCGTGCAGTTGTGGAAGCTTTACGCTATACTGCGTGTCAGACCATTGCACAGAGAGGACACAGGGAATCTGAAACATCTAACAGAGGCAATTTTATTGAACTTTTACATGTCATTGGGAAGTTTGACAAAACAGTTGAATCAAAAATTGCCAATAATCCCAAAAATGCGAAGTACACTCATCATGACATACAAGATGAACTGGTTGACATCATGGCAAATATGGTCAGGGAACAAATAAGCAGGGAAGTACAAGAGGCTGGCGTATTTGCACTGATAGTTGATGAGAGTAAAGATGTGAGTAAGAAGGAGCAGGTGTCTGTGGCTGTGCGGTACGTGCATAATGATGAAATATGGGAAGAGTTCCTTCACTTTACTCCAGCTGATGGGCTAGATGCCAACTCCCTTCTGACAACCATCAAACAGACTCTGAGCAAATGCAACATTGATCACAACAGGTGTATCGGCCAGTGTTATGACGGGGCAGCTGTCATGTCAGGGTGTAATAATGGTGTCCAGGAAAAATTTAAACAGGAGGTCCCACAAGCTCTTTATGTCCATTGCCATGCCCACCGTCTAAATCTGGTCTTGGTGGATTGTGTGAATAATGTCGAACCAGCTGGAGAATTTTTTGAAATTGTGCAGATGCTGCATAATTTTTTTTCTGGCTCTGTTGTGCACAGTATTTTCATGAAGAAACAAAAGGAGCTTCAAGCTGCAGATAAGCTGTTTGAACTAAAAAAGTTGTCTGAAACTAGATGGGCTTGTCAGTATTCTGCACTGTTAGCCATTCAGAAAACTCTGCCAGCAATCTGTGCGTCACTTGATGATATGATGCAGCAGCCAAATGCCCGAAGGAAGACAGAAGCAAGATCACTAAAGGGCCTGATTGACTTTCAGTTTGTTGTGCAGCTTGCTCTATTTGAGGATCTCTTTCGCACCACCAAATTCTTGTCTGATCGCCTCCAGTCTCCAGATCTTCAACTTGCATCTGCTACAGACCTTGTTGAGTCCACAATTGCATCTCTCTCTGAAAAGGCAAACGAAAAGTTCTGGCATGACATTTGGGATAAAGTTCAAACCCTGTCAACCAAGGCCGGCATCTTCACAGAGATGAGACCAGAGAGGCGACATGTGCAAACTGCGGGAAAGTTAGAAGGCTTTGTAGTTGAAGCTCCAACAGGAAGACGTCCAGCCCTCAACTCTCCTGATGCCATTAGACACAACTGTTTCTACCCTGTCATCGATAGACTTGTCAGTGAACTGAAAAGACGCTTTTCACCTGAAGCATGTGGCGTTCTACAAGGCACATCTGCTTTAAATCCAAAACATCAGTCCTTTCTTCAAATGGATCTCCTGTTACCCATGGCTCAGCATTATGGAGTAAGCAAAGACAACCTTTCTGCAGAACTGCACCAAGTGCAACGGATGCTTGACCAGAAAAGACAGAACGGACAAACTGTAAACACCACACAGGAGTTTTTCTCCCTTCTTCATCCATACAAGGATGCATTCATTGATCTGCACAGACTTTTATGCATTTCACTCACACTGCCTGTCACATCTGCAACCTGTGAACGGAGCTTTTCATGTTTACGGCGCGTCAAAACATACCTGAGGAGCAAAAGCGGGGACTCAAGAAACAGCAACCTGGCTTTGTTGTCCATCAACGCAGAACGTGCAAGAGCCCTTGATGAGCAGGACATCATCGATGCTTTCGCCTTGAACCACAACAACAGACGCATTATTCTGCTCTGACATCAGTTGGTGAGTAACTACACCCTCCCTGACCATAATGCATGTGATTTGTGTTTATTTTGGTACATTAAATTACAGTGTTAAAACAGTCCAAAAGTGCAATATTTTTCACTGTGTAATGAAAAGACAATGACTTTAATATCTAGTATTATTTATGATCATATTAGTATGTTTTCCTGTTACTTTCTTTCTTTCTAATTTCCTCTTATTAAAAAGTCATACAGAGTCATTTCTTTTAATTAAGTACACAACTTCAGGCTAAATTGGAACAATTTTAGGATTTGCAACTCCTTTCTGTCACTAAGCAACTATTAAGCTACTGCAGAAAAAAAATCCTGGAGCCGCCCCTGATTATAAACTACACCCCAGTTTTTAAATTTTGTTAATAAGCAACGTAAAAGCGGAGTTATACTAAACTAAAAAATGACCTATTTTTAGACAATCTGATAACTTGTCAAAACAGCGGTTTAGTAATCTGTGAGCGGGAATGTGCTTGTGAACATTAAAAACCCACAAAAACACGAGATCCTTTTGCTGTTGGTGGAAGTCTCACATATTCAGCTGATAAAAAGTATCACACGAGTAACGAGATGTGCGCAAAAAGGAGCCGCTTCGCGGGGAAAGGAGTGGCGCGAACGGAGTAACAACAAACAATTAGACAGATATTGACGGTAAACTTTGTATTTTGGAGCGATCCGGACAGATATATTGTCTCTGCAGTTTAGTAGGCTTTCATTAGGCTTATATAAAGGATGATGAGAAGGATAAATGTCCACCAGGCAGTTCAGATAGTACGGCTGTTTTTTGAACTGGAAGCAGAGGAAGTGGACGGAGACTCGCAGCCGGAGTCTGAGGCAAATAGCGAGGATGATGATGATGATGTGGCAGATCCATCCTTCCTCATAGAAGAGTTGGGTCATGATGAGGTAGAGGATGAAGGCAGAGATCCAGCTCCTCGGAGATCCATCAAAAGGAGTGGGCGGCGCCGCGCAGCTGTCAGATCTCGGCGTGAGACGGAGCCACTCCCCACTCCAAAATCCATGTACATTATTGCCAAATTAATAAAATAAGTATAAATTCAGATAGTCCAGGTTGACTTGAAATTAATGATACCCCATAAGGCAATATTTATTGTTTTTATTAGAAAATACAAAAGAAAAACCAAAATGAGTCAAAAACGGTGATTTACACTCTGGATCCCAGAGGGCTAATAATTTTTTTAAATTAGTTATTTGCTATATTTAGTCATATTTTTTATAAATGTACAGTCTAGATTACCAGTCTAAATGATAAAAAAACATTTGTCATAAATGTTTGTTGGTTTCACAGCAAAATAAACAACTTTTTTCCTATTCAGATTTTATGTTTTTGAGTGATTTAAGGTCTAATACGCAACCGTTTTGAGTAGGCTAACTTTCACGATGCTTTCGGGTGCGGCAAAACGTAAAAAAGAAAAATATTTAAATGAAGAGGAACTAAAGAAGAGACAGCGGGGGGCTTTACAGAAGTTTCTGTCGGGCTGCTCGGGCAGCCGTCCGACAGCTGTGAACATGCTCGAGTCAGCAGAGCCAGAGGCCGGGCCCAAGTCAGACCCGGAGGAGACACAACCCGAAGACGCAGTGGAAGATGTGGCGGAAGATGCTGTAGCGCCAACGCCGTCAACATCAGCGCCTTCACAGAAGGACAAACTGGAAGAACAGCAGCCAGCCAGAAGTGAGCCCAATATAGTCTTACAGGAGCCCCTAGACCCAGACAGGGTATTAACAACTACCCATCTGATCCTGCAAAGTGGTACCAAACTGATGAGTACTTTGCACTAAACTATCCCTCTCAAAATATTGGATATTCTTCTGCATCACAGAGGAAATCTGGAGACATAGACTGAAGCTTAACCAAGGAACATTTCTTTAGACGTGTTTCTGCTGTGACTGAGGCCCTGTGATGCTGGAAGGCTGAAGATTATCCCGGAGTAGATAATGCTAAATGGTTTCCTTGGTAAGTGTTGCTGGTTTTATTAATTATTTGTCAAATAATTTTATTAATGTTCAAGTAGCAAAACAATAAGTTCACACTCAGAAAATTGACAGAATTTCTGATTCAGCAGAGGCAACAGCCTACAACACATGACTTATTTTGGCATACAAACAACCAATTTGTAACCAAAAACTAGGCTATGTAAAATGTGAATGAACTTTTATAAGTCAATTTGGTAAGTTTCAGATTTCAATTCATTACATAACATCGATGGAGGGGGGGCCCTAAAAATGCAGCCTGCCTAGTGTAGTCCATTTATTTAATCCGGCTCTGATTACAGGTTCACACACACACACACACACACACACACACACACACACACACACACACACACACACACACACACTTATTGACCTGCCAGCTGTGTTTGATTTCAGCTGCAGGTTGCTCTAATCATATGATCATGACAAAATTTTCTTATCTTTATTTAAACAAGGTTCAGGCCTTTAGTGCCAAATTTGGTTTGGAGAAACATTTTATTTATTTTTTTATATTTTATGATCAGAAATTCACTTCCTGTTTGGACATAATTTTCAACCTCCAGCACGACCAGTTTCTCTAAAGAAAAGAAGAAGAAAGAAGAAGAAGAAAAGACCTTTTCTATAGCGCCTCTCAAGATAAAAACCACGGGGCGCTTCACAAAAACAAAAAATGTAAAATATCAAAAAAATTTAGAAAATGAATAAAAATATATTTAAAATTAGCAAAAAAATAGACAATTGTTATTAAAAAATGTAAAGAAAGAGAGAGAGTGAATAGGAAAGAGGGAAATCAGTGGATCCTGAGGAAGGTGGAACTTGTTATAATGACTTTTCCTAAGGGTGGTCTACAAACGTTGTTGGTCCATTTTTGATAAAACTGATTAATTTAATTTTCATTTCTAATTAAACATCCTACTAGGTGGATCTCCAACAGTAGCATGTTCTTACTCGCCCTCTCTGATTGGCAGAGCAGGATTTGTTAATGGCTCCGAGGGCTTGGTGTAAATCCAGGAGAGACCGGCCTTTTTCCGTCCTGGCATCAATGATGTGGAATGCAGTAGCTAATATCTGTTAGACAAGTTCCAACACTGTTTAAAAGAGAAATGCTTGAAGATGCATTTTTACTGTTTAGCCTTCCCTTGTGATGAAAGGCATAATTGGCTCTGATTTCTCATTCTAGAACAGATGTTCTTTTCAATGCTTTTATTACTTTAAGTGTTTTTTTTTCGATCCTGGCTCCTACCAGAGAATGCTGCTGTGTCCTTGGGCAAGATACTTAAGCCTGCTGGTGGTGGTGAGAGGGACCGGTGGCACCAGTGTTCAGCAGGCCTCGCCTCTGTCTGTGTGCCCCAGGACAGCTGTGGCTACATCGTAGCTCATCATCAGCAACATGTAAATGTGTGTGTGAATTGTGTTGTGAAGTGCCTTGGGGGGGTTGTAGAACCCTAAGAAGGCACTATAGATATACAGGCCATTACCATGATTGTGATGATGATGATGATGATGATGATGATGTGATAATGCTGATAATCATGATGGTAAATGGCCTGTATTTCATATAGCGCCTTCTAGAGTACTGGAACCCTCAAGGCGCTTTACCATACAGTCATTCACCCATTCACACACACATTCACACACTGGTGGTGATGAGCTCCATCGTAGCTACAACTGCCCTGGGGCGCACTGACAGAGGAGAGGCTGCCATACACTGATGCCACTGGTCCCTCTGACCACCACCAGCAGGCAAGGTGGGTTAAGTGTCTTGCCCAAGGACACAATGACAGCAACAAACTGAGTGGGGCTCGAACCTGCAACCTTCCGATTACGGGGCAAGCACATAACTCCTGTGCTACCATAGCCCCATGATGATAGTGATGATGATGAGGATAAGGCTGATGGCGATGTTGATGATGATGATGATGATGATGATGATGATGATAATGACGATGACGATGATGATGATGATGATGATGAGGCTGATGGCGATGTTGATGATGATGATAGTGATGATAATGGTGATAATGATGATGAGTTTGATAATGATGATGATAGTGATGATGATGATGAGGATGATGAGGATGATGGCGATGTTGATGATGATGATGATGATGATGATGATGGTGATGATGATGATGATAATGATGATGACAGTGACGATAATGGTGACAATGATGATTGTGATGATGATGATGATGATGATGATGATGATGGCGGTTTATGATGATGATGCTGATGATAATGGTGATAATGATGTTGATAGTGATGATGATGATTGTGATAATGATGATGATAGTGACGATAATGGTGACAATGATGATTGTGATGATGATGATGATGATGATGATGATGATGATGATGATGATGATGATGGCGGTTTATGATGATGATGCTGATGATAATGGTGATAATGATGTTGATAGTGATGATGATGATTGTGATAATGATGATGATAGTGATGATCATGGTGACAATGATGATGATTGTGATGATGATGATGATGACGATCATGATGATGATGAGGATGAGGATGATGATGATGATGATAGTGATGGTGATGATGATGATAATGATGATGATTGTGATGATAATGGTGACAATGATGATGATGATGACGATGATGATGAGGCTGATGGCGATGTTGATGATGATGATAGTGATGATAATGGTGACAATGATGATGATGATGATGATGATAATGGTGATAATGATGATGATTTTGATAATGATGATGATAGTGATGATAATGGTGACAATGATGATGATTGTGATGGTGATGACGATGACGACGATGATGATGATGATGATGATGATGATGATAGTGATGGTGATGATGATGATGATAATGATGATGATTGTGATGATAATGGTGACAATGATGATGACGCTGATGGCGATGTTGATGATGATGATAATGGTGACAATGATGATGATGATGATGATGATGAGGCTGATGGCGATGTTGATGATGATGATAATGGTGACAATGATGATGATGATGATGATGATGATAAAACATAATATTTAATTTAATCTTTAATTTCAATGATGAAAAATATAAAAAGTCCCATCCCACCCTTTGCAGGAGGTCTCATCCCTCCAAGCTCAGGTTCTCTACCAGAGACCTGGGAGCTTGAGGGTTCTGCAGTATCTTAGCTGTTCCTAGAACTGCACTTTTCTGGACTGAGATGATTTTCCTGGGATTTGCTTTAGCTACTCCTTCAATTTGGGGGTTACTGCCCTGATGACCACAGGCACCAAAGATTTCTTCATCACAAATTTTAAACTGGATTTGTACTGAAACATGGGGACATTTAGCATCTTTGAAGATTTTGCAGCTTTCCCCATTGATAATTTGGAGTTTTTGTCTCCCAGCTTTACCAGAAGACTCTTCAAGAATTCTCCTTGGGTATAAAGTCCATGAGCTGGCTGCAGTCCAGTAACAGGAAAGTTGGTCTATATTTTAATGACGACGTCTGGATGTGCAGGTCACTGAAGACATGAAAGAGACTCCATAAGCAGGTGGTTATAACTCAACCGGTTCCCTGAACAGATTATATTTTATTAACAAAACCTTCGCTTTTCACACAGTTGCAATGATTAAAACCTAAAAGGAGAAAAAAATCCTTAAGCTTCATGTTCAGACTCAACAAGTACACCTTCTCACATGAAGTAAATAAAAAAACATTGACTCTACCTTTCACCAAGATGTTTTACCAAATCACGTGTATTAATATAATAAAGACAAATATGAGCTATCGGATTAATGCACGTGGTTCGTAGAGTTACGTCATCGTGGAAAGGAAGAGAAATTTGAATGGCAAACACAAAGGTGGTCGACGGGGAGGTGTTGTCCTCTTGCTCTCCGGTGGGATGGGGGTGGGGGGTGGGGGGTGACTTCACACGCCAAGGGTCCTATAATCCAATGTAGCAGCATATGGTTGTGCTAATCACTTAGCTCCAACACTCCCCACACTCCACTTCCTCAGTTAGCATGATGTTTACCGACACATTCTCAACCCGAAGCAGCTAAAACTAACGAAGGGTGACCAAGCTTTTGTTTCCGACGCGTTGAGGCTCCCAACGCGTTGCTTTCCGACGCCCGCAGTAAAACGGACATTTAACCTCTAAACTCTAGCGATTTAACCCTCCCCTCACCCCCATCCTAACCTTAACCCAGTTTCTCGTTCTAAATTTCCCGTTAACCATGTTTGAGAGGAACAATACAACTAGAAACAACGTTTTGCATGCGCAAGTGGGTTAAGGTTAGGATGGGATGAGAGGAAGGTTAAATTGCTAGAGGTTAGAGGTGAAAAATCAGTGAAATGTTCGTTTTACCGCGGGCATTGGAAAGCGACGCACCGTCACAGCGTGTCACCTCCGACGTGTTGGGGCGCCCAACGCTTGGCCACCCTTCGTCAGTTTTAGCCGCTTCGGGTGTGAGAATGTGTTGAGTTTACAGACTGACATTAATTCAATGCAGGTCAAGCTAGCATTCAAGCTAGCGCCATTTTAGCCTAAATACAGCATACAACAATTATCTGCACTATTATTTCTTTTATCTAAATAAAATTTCAGTTACAATTCTCTAAAATACAAGTATTTACTTACATGTCCAAACTAAACTTTGCCAACTCTTCATCAGTTTTGAGCCCATGCAGACCACGGAACACTCCATTTTTTTAAAGCATCTCAAATTTTATTTCTACTCAACTGTCGTAAACGTCTCACAGCAAGTCCTAACTTTTTAAAGTTTCTTTGACAACTTGAAGGCTGTTAAAAAATCGGTAACATTAATATTTGTTGCAAACTTCTGGGTTCTTCTGGCATCAAGCACGCTGCAGACCAAGACACATTCTTGTTGATTGACAGCTTCCTCTTGTGGATGGTCAAAGCTCCAGGCTCGAGTTAATGATTTGTTTTGCAGTAAAGGCCAGGGGAGGGACTTGCGAGAATATAATTATTAAATATTACCTACTTTATTTCATACAACAGGGTCAAATAGTCAAATTTTAGCAGTATTACTTATTCATAATGTATTAAATAGAATGGTGTATTTTTTTTGTTTGTTTCTGTACTAAAATTAACAAAATCTGTGTAAGTTGTGATAATAAAGCTGATTAAAAATGCAATTTATACATTTTATTTTAATTTATAGAAGCATGTTTTGACTCCTTTGATGGAAAAAAGCAGAAATTTAAGTCGTAATATTTTCTAATGATAAAAAAACAGTTTTTTATCAAAGTGTCAGAAATGAGCCTCCAGAATAATTTTATCAGTCGTTTTAAATAAGAAAAACATTTTCTTTTCTTTTCTTTCATTTCTAAAGGACAGCAGTGTTTTTTTTCATGCTGCTGCCCTCCAGTGGTCAAACAGAGAAACGCAGGTAAATGCCAATTGTTTTCCCTCTGTTTACTGTTTATTGTTGTGCACTGCACTTGCTCATTATGTACATCCTTTAACAGTAAACAGTCACTAAAAAGAAGCATGTATCTTTCTTTTTTACACAATTCAGTTAATACTTGAACAGCAGACAGGCAAACACATGACACAGAGGACTCAGATCCGACTCATACACACAACAAATTCAAACAACATACACCCACTGACTACGTTATAGAGGTTAGCGCTTCAATATAGCTGTAGGATTCCAGTTCAGTCAGAGAGGGAGCTCACAGGGGTTGTTTCACACGGAGGTCCTCAGAGACACGTTATCTTCTCTTAAATAAAATTATAACTAAAACTAAACAGTAGCTTTAAGTTTTGCAGTTTCAGCCTGAGACCTTCTATTATTCCAGGGATCTGATTTACAAATGTCCTTCTCTTTAGTGGTCCATCATGGATGAATTCAACCTTTACGACACTTTCTTCTTCAGTCAGAATAAAGAAAAAAAATTAAATAAAGCCCATCAACAAGCACATTGTCAGGCATAGCTGCTCGATAGCATGGAGACCATCCGATGAACAGAAGTGAATCAGTTTGTGAACACACAAAGGAAAATATTCCGCTCCGTCTGGGAGCATCTAATGACTGTAAGATAACGACGAGCAAAAAAATGATGAGTTTTGTGTGTTTAGAGCATTGCATTTCAGGTTTTGCATTAATCATCCAAAAATGGAAGCTAACATATAAATTAATGACCCCAGCAATCATTTATGGAGCAAAAATAATGAGCAACGAATAAATTCACATTATTTCAGTTACAGCTCAAAGTCCCTGTACTTTAGTGTTGATATAAACTGGTGCAAAAATGTATTAATTTAAAGAAAAGCATTTCAGTGCACAGAAAGGTCTAAAGAAAAAGCTAAATGATTTAATTAAAGTTGAAAGTTAAAAGTAAAGAAAGATGAATATGTGTAGAAAATCAAAGCCAAATCATGTAAACACGTTTACCATTAATTTAATTCTTCACCTAAAAAAAGGAAGCTTATTTTGAAAAGCTGCACCAAATGTTTGTGCTTTCTTTACAAGTAATGCACGAGGCCTTGAGCTGCTTCACGTAAGGAACTGTGCATGTGCTCATCCCTAAAATATACAATCCTCAGTCCCAAAACAAACAAACAAACAAACTGTATCTGGTAAATGACACACGTCAGCAACTCACCCAGAACATCATCATTCAGTTTCTACGCGTAATCAGTCAGACAGTAAATTTAGTTTTTCTTATCTCTATGATGCCTTTATTTTTCAGTCATCCTCCTGTAACAGAACTAATCCCAGCCTGTGATCCGGAATAGTTTTCAGTGATATTTCAGTCCAAATTAAATCTAGATTTGATACAACAGAACTGATCATGGATCAATTTTAACCCTCTGGAGGCAGGCGTTGCAGATTTGCAACGTTAAAACCTACCTACCTGGTTACTCCACATACAGTACGTATTTCAGGAGCATTTTTTAACTCAGAAGTACCCCTGAAGGACTTAGTTGTTTGTCCTTTTATCAAGCATGAGAGGGTTAAGGCAGAAAAAAAGAAAACTCCAGTTTCTATTGGATAAGAGCTTGTTGAGCTCACGGGTTAGTTGATTTCTGAGCCTCTTTAGTTGTGAAATGTTTACTCGCAGTGCTCCCTGATGTGTTTGTCTCTTATCTGGTGGTCTCTCTCTTTTGATCATCCTTAAATTTGATTGTTGCATTGTTTGGGGGGGGGGGGGGGGGTCAAAGGGCTGAAGGGTGGTAACTGTTGCACCACAGTGGATTCATCTGGAATTTTTTTGTTCAAGTCTCTGTTTGGTGATCATCGACGGTAAATGTTTTGGGTGAGAAGGGAAGAGTGAGTCAAAGTGCAGCTATGAAGGCAGATTGAGGGGTCACACGTGTAAAATCTGACATCCTATCATCTCCACCCACTCGTCCTTTTTTTTGTTGTTGTTGTTGTTGACGTGGTTTTTAATAGAGAGGTTTTTGTCCTTGGCTTTCAAATTCCGACCAGGCATCATTTAGTTCCATGAAAATCAGCTTGGCGTATTGTTCATATGGTTGTCCTGTTGCCTGTGAACAGAAAACAGTAAAAAAACAGTTAAGCCCATATAAAATAGCCACACTGATTTTAAAAATGTGCAATATGTAACAGTTAACGAAGAATGAAATCCTCTGGTCAGCTTTGGGAATTGCAATCATTTTCTCACAGCCATTCAATTCAATTCAAGTTTATTTATATAGCACCAAATCACGACAAGAGTCGTCTCAAGGCACTTCACATAATAAACATTCCAATTCACAGTTCATTAAGCCAA
This sequence comes from Nothobranchius furzeri, assembly GCF_043380555.1. NCBI lineage: Eukaryota > Metazoa > Chordata > Actinopteri > Cyprinodontiformes > Nothobranchiidae > Nothobranchius > Nothobranchius furzeri. The sequence continues at coordinate 68,472,058 of NC_091748.1, forward strand.
TCAGAAATAATGTTTCCTATATGAAGAACCCAGCAAATTACATCAAGTCACTGAGTCAGTGAGTTTCATGGCTGTTGCCAGTGATTAATCAGCACCAGAAGATCCTAAATGACAAGCGAAGACAAGTCATACACACTAAGTTGATAAGCATAAAAACATCTGGTGTTAGCACTCTTCTGTGTTTTACAGTAGGAGCACTTACTACAATTATTACTGTAGTATTTCACTGGCATAGAGGAAGTGTGGGTTAGGATTAGGTGTCTTGCTGTTATAGTTCTGAAAATAACAGGACATGAAACACCACAATTGACTTATTATTCACTTCACACATACATTTCACTGTAATATTGAGTTGTTTGTAATTGGAAAAGGTAAGACTATTTGCTTCTAATTCACCGTTAGCATTGTTAGCTCAACATTAGCCTTCTTCACCTGATAGAATAAAACAAAAAGATGCCGTGGCTTCTTAGGGGTACAAGAAATAACTTCTAGGTCGCTCCTGTTTACTAGTTTTGGTTCATTAAACAACTCCAGAGGTTTTTGCCGGTCAGTGTCAAATTACAATCTCATAAACTCACAGGTCACAACTACGCCGTCCCTCTTTTGTTCTTTTGTTGTTGTTTTATGAAAGAAGAAAGAACTGAAAACTCCCTAGCCGGCTGAGAATGAAATCTGTTTAGGTAATCCTTTCTTGAGACATTAGTCTGTTTTGTGATTATTTCACTGTAGATTTCTTACATATTGCTCCTTTAAATTAGAAGTTTAAAAACCTAACACGCCCCAACAACATGAACCGAAGCAGTTTCTAGTTTTCTCTGATTGATTACACAGGAAACTCATTAGCACACAACTTCAAAACAATCACATGAGCGTGAGACAAAGAAACTGAGTGAAAATGGCTGAAAGTGATTAGAGAAGTGAAATAATTAACTATTTCTGAAGCTCTTATTATGGAAAAGACTCATTAAAAGGATGTGATTCTTTTTATATGATGATCAACAGACTTGAGCTGCAGCGACCCTCTGATAATGACTGAATTCCTGCCGTCTTGCAGCCATTAATCAGTGTTGTTGAGTAACCACACCTCTGAGGTTATAATCATTTCAGCTTCTTCTCTGGTGGATAAATAAGCTTGAGCATTTCCTTATCTTTGCACTCAGGCAGACGCTGTGTCTCAGATTTAAATCAGACAAAGTCACTGAACTTCCAGAGAGGAAGCATGTTCTGCTGAGCTTGCCAGCGGTGATTTATTCCTCTTTACTTTGAAGGTATCTCCAGCTTCTGAAATGGAATGACCACGACAAACAAACAGAGAAGACCAGGAGCCGCGATATCGACTCCCTCCACCAAAATGTGTCTGCATCTTCTGATTCTGATCCTGGTGGAGTCCATCGCAGGAGATCTGCAGGCCATAAAGGTCCTGGACACGAGAAGAGATGACGACAACATTTTCCTGACGATGGCGTGGCAGGTAGCTGACCACCTCCACCCAAAATCCAGCTGCTACGTCTGCGGCCTGATGCCCTTCACAGCTGGAGAAGGTTTGCCTCTCATGGCCCTGCCTGCCTCTGACTGCGACACGTGCAGCCTGATGCACGTTCAGCTGCCCGAGTCGTATTCCCACCACGACTGTCGGACAATAAAAATGAGGCCTCTTCATTGCTCTGAACAAGAAGGAAACTGCAACAGATGTGTCCAAACCCCCAAACCGGTTCCCATCCTGGTCCTTCCTCAGAAGTTCACTTGGTGTTTGGAGAATGACGGTCACACTCCTGTAGGACATTCAGACTGTCTGCGCACATTCACGCGGAAACCAAAAGGGACCAAAACAGACAAGAAATCTCTGGAATCCGTCCCCCACGCGTGTCTGGACAAAGCAGGAGAGAAGCGTTTCGTAGCTCTAGCTAGCCGCACGGCCAGTTGCTCCATCTCCTCTCCCGTTGGGATGTACTGGGTGTGCGGGAACTTCGCCTACCCTTATCTTCCGGTGGATTACAACGGACGCTGTGGATTGGGACACGTGGTCCCGGCTATGAGAGTGTTGCAGTCACTGCCGAAGAGAACTTCTCACCGAGTACGACGGGGAACTTCAGACGTGTTTGGGACGCATAATCAGTCACCTTTTAAGAATGCACTAGGTACACTTATTCCTTTCTATGGCATAATGTCTGCATTAGACCAAATAGCCGATCTGTCTAATGCGATAGAAGCTATCGCTAACTCAACAGGAAGGGCTCTCTCGCTCATGTCCAACGAACTGGCCTCCGTTAGACTCCTGGCTCTCCAAAACAGAGCAGCTTTGGACTTCCTTTTAGCCGCCCAGGGAGGAACCTGTGCAGTTATCGGCTCTGAATGCTGCACATTTGTGCCCGATTACAACGCTACCATCCATGAAATAGTCGGCCGTCTTCACGAAACGGCTAAGTCTGTTCACCAGGACGGGAGCTCCTTGTTAGACTTTTTAAAACCAGCTTTTGGATCCCTCAGCTTCAACATCATCAAGGTGCTGATTGTTTTGATTGTTTCTATCATGTTTTTGTCCTTTTTCGCATCATGCATGAAAAAGTTCTTGTGTAAAGTCTAAAGAACACGTTGCTGGCTTGTTGCTATGCAGCATTGTTTCGTTCTTATTTACTATGCGTGCCTTCATTTGGCAAATTTACTCTGACGCTATTTGTAAACACCAGTTCTGTTCAAGCCAAACCGTAAAAGTAAGCTGAGCCTCTCTGGACGTGAACATTAGTAATAAACGTGGTTTAGTGCTGAATTTACCAGTTCAAAGCCTTGAACTTGTTACTAGGCAGAAAACAGCTGTCTGCTCTGACTCCAAATGAAAAAAAAGCGGGAATAAGAAAAGTGTTTTTTAAGCATTCGGTTTAAAAAGAAAAACATTGAGAAAAGCTGTTTGTAACCGTTGTGGTGCGCTACTCTTCAGCTATCTCTAAGGAGAGTCGTGATTAAGCAGAATGTGTGGTATCTGAAACATGTTTGTATTTTTTTTCTTTTAAAAAATCTTTATTTTAAAATGAGGAAATAAAATCTTTTTAAGTAAAAACATGTGTCTGTAAATATTTTTAGAGATTTTGTATTTTGTTGAAGTACTTTTCACTGAGGTGGATTTATTTATGTATTTATTTATTTATTGGGGGCTTTTTTCATCATGACCCAATAAAATAAAATACTGAAACAAAGATTCTATGAGCAGCAAAAATATACATTTTTATTATCTATTTGATAAATGAAAAAAGCTATCAAAACTTCTTGACAATTATCTTAATAATTTGGGGCAAAAAGAACATTACTAAAGGCGCTACAAGAACAGCGGCTTTCTTTTCGACTTTCAGGAAACTCCTGAAGACCCTGCTCTTCAGAGAGCATCTTCTAAACTAGCATCCTTCCTGTTATTGTTAGCCTCAAGGGCAACATGCCGATTATCACTTGTAAGTCGCTTTGGACAAAAGTGTCTGCTAAATACATGAACATATACATAAAAAGAGGTTTCACTATGATAACAATAAAAAAGTTAAATTGTGAGTAAATATCAAGTTAGTAATCATTTAATTACAATCTCATTTTAATTTTAATTGCTTTACTCTAATATAAACATTAAATGTACTCAACTGCCAGTCACAGGGTTGCTTATATTTACTGAATTACATATTTCTTTAACTCTTATTGAATGTAACATTTAAAAACTGGACTTCATTAAGTAAATACACTTACTGGCCACTTTATTGGGTACACCTTGCTAATCCTGGGTTGGACCCCTTTTTGCCTTCAGTGCTGCCTTAATCCTTCATGGCCCAGATTCAACAAGGTACTGGAAACATTCCTCAGAGATTTTGGTCCATATTGACATGACAGCATCACACAGTTGCTGCAGATTTGTTGGCTGCACATCCATGATGCAAATCTTGCTCCACTGATTGTAGTGCTGCAACAATGATCAGTTAGTACTAAGGGGACCAAAGTGTGCCAAGAAAATGTCCCCCACACCGTTACACCCCCACCACCAGTCTGAACCATTGACACAAGGCAGGATGGATCCATGCTTTCATGTTGGTGACATCAAATTCTGACCCTACCATCCGAATGTTGCAACAGAAATCGAGACTCGTCAGACCAGGCGACATTTTTCCAATCTTCTATTATCCCGTTTTGGTGAGTCGGTGTGAATTGTAGCCTCAGTTTCCAGTTCTTTGCTGACAGGAGTGGCAGGCGCGTTGCAAGCTTTTCAAAAGTGTGGGGGATGTTGTCTGTGGATGCCATCAGCTGTAAATTGAAACTCAACCTTAATCCAGTAAGGGGTCCTCGCATAATGTGAAGTCCTTCCAAAAACATGCTTAATATTCACCACTGTATAAACTGCACACATGCAGAACGGGAAGAACTAAACTTCCAAACAACAGAACCCAAGTTTTCTCCATCAACAACACCCAATTTCAACAATAAGCTGTTAAATCAAAAGTACGTAAAAAGACACTAAATACGCATTTAGAGAAAAACACACAGTAGCGAAAATCCAATATCCTATCCACAGAATCCGCCGTTTAAATTAAAGCCCAGGCTCTTCTCTTTTCAACAATATTTACGTACTCTATGTGCAAAATCCACAGAGCCAGCAGCTAATTAAGCAATATCACACTCAAGGTCATGCGTTGTTGCTGAATATCAGCACTGGTGTGATTCGGTCGTAGGCACGAGGCCACAGGCCGAGTGTTGTAGATAATCACACCAGTGCTGATATTCAGCAACAACGCATGACCTTGAGTGTGATATTGCTTTTACACAACAGTTCTACCTGCTCATTTTATTGTTTATAACAACAATAAGCAACAACAGATTATAATTTGTTCATTTATTTATTCATTGATCAGGCTCCGCCGAAACAAATAGTCCCAAAACAAAACGGAGACTCAGACAAGGCTGATGCTAGGCAACACAAACATTTTCTACAATAATGGTTAGAACGCCTGTGCACAGCAGAGTGTACTGTTTGTAAACAGTCCCAGTGCTGTTATAGTCCAATATCAGCACTCTTGGAAAGTCTCTTGACCAATCAAATCACTCGGTCAGAACTAACTGTTGTATAACAAACCACAGCTCATTTTATGACGTGAAAAGCGTAAATTCAGTCTCACCTTTGTTGATTCATGGTCATAATCCGTGTTATAGTAAAAACAATCCAATCCCTTTGTGTAATCCATCTTCACAACATCACACAAAGCTAATTCATAGCTGTTTTAGCTTGCATCCATCCGACGCCAAATCCCAAAAAACTAGCCGAAAAAAAAATCAAAAGCAAGAGATTCTATTGGCTCAGAGGTTTCCTAACTAACCTGAACGGCTTCAATAATCCAACGGCGGGTTCCAGAGAAACTCCTGAATAAACTGTAGTTCCAGCCCAGTCCACCAGCTCACAGGTGTACTCTGGTAGAGGCGGGACAGTTTCGACAAACTTTATTTGTCACTGAATGTTAACAAAGCTGGCTTTAAAGTTGGACAACAAAAACTATTCCGTAGAAGGAGCATTCAGTTATCCCTTTTGCAAAACGGCTGGAAAAGTGTGGGTGTTGAGGTGTTGAACGATCTCAATAAGAAAAGTGTGGGTGTTGAAACCCCCACATCCCCCACGGGTGCGACGCCCATGAGGAGTGGCACCCGGTGTGGTCTTCTGCTGCTGTAGCCCATCTGCCTCAAGGTTCAACGTGTTGTGCGTTCAGAGATGCTCTTCTGCATAACTTGGTTATAACGAGTGGTTGTTTGAGTTACTGTTGCCTTTCTATCAGCTCAAACCAGTCTGGCCATTCTTCTCTGACCTCTGGCATCAACAAGGCATTTTCGCCCACAGAACTGCCGCTCACTGGATGTTTTCCTTTTGTCAGACCATTCATCTGTAAAGATGGTTGTGTGTGGCAATCCCAGAAGATCAACAGTTTCTGAAATACTCAGACCAGCTCGTCTGGCACCAACACCCATGCCACATTCAAAGTCACTAAAATCACCTTTCTTCCCCGTTCTGAAGCTCGGTTTTAACTGCAGCGGATCGTCTTGACCATGTCAACATGCCTAAATGCATTGAGTTGCCCCCATCTGATTGGCTGATTAGTGATTTGCAGTAATGAGCAGTTGGACAGGTGTACCCAATAAAGTGGCCAGTGAGTGTATGAGTTCATTTGCATAATTGGCCAGAAAAAATGAATGACAAATGGATTTTCCTTTAACTTTTAGACCCAGAACTTTTGTTGATAGGACTTTGCCTTTAGTCTGTTTAGACACAGAATCATAAAAACTAGGCATGCACCGATACCACTTTTTCCCAAACCGATACCATACCGATACTTGGATCTGAATATTCGCCGCCGATACCAATTACCGATACTTCCACCACACAAAAAAATGCAATGATTTGGAAAACAGATTTTATTTTCTTCTCTGCTTTCAACAGGAAAGGACTGTGAGGTAGATAAAAAGTAAAATATATGAATAGAAATCATCACAAAACTAAACTATTAGGTGAACGGAAATGACAAGTTACAGTGAAGCCATTTTCAAACAACTGCGTTGGTATCGGTTCCTGGTATCGGTTAACTTTTACCGATACCGATACTGGTATCGGTGCATCCCTAATAAAAACTCCACATTCTCTTGTTACAAACATGAAATCTCCCCTGGTTTACATGGATGACCTCACCTTATCTGGGTGAACAACCAGGACTGCTTTGCGGTAGACCTTCTTGACCTGTTCTGGGGTAACCAGGTCAGCCATTCCCACCGGCTTCCATCGAGTCTCTCCCTCCCAAAGCACAGTGTGCATGGTGGACAGCAGGGCACGAATGTTACGCTCTTTCCCTTCAATCCAGTCCAAAATCTGGGACACAAAGGGGGGAGACAGCGATGAGACGCCAACAGCCGGAGAAGAGCCGATTTGAAACAACTCTTAGGACAAATTCTTTCGGAAATGTTGGCTGTGGTAGAAAGCCACGGGAGTAATTGGGTGAACCAAGCTCATGGAAGGCCTACACTGGCTGCTTCATTAATTCAGGGATAAACACAGAGTTCTTGACAGCCAAATGGTTTTGAGCAAACTAAAACTAAGAGGGATGATAGATCCAGGACATGACTTATGTCAGTAATAAAACAAAATCTTGCCTTTATTTTCTCAGGGTCCATCTCTTTGGCCATCTCCTCTTTCCTCATCTCTGCTATAGTCCTGGGCCCTTTCTTCTCTTTGGTCCCTGAAAAGCCCTGACCTGACAGCAGGTCATCGAAGTTAACATCCGAGGCTCTGGGCTTTGAACCTGGAACAAGCAGAAGGGCAGAAAACAGACTTTTAAATGATTAAAACTGTTTTCTCTTTCTCAAAATCAAAGCAGAATAAAGAAAAATGAAAAAGAGTTAAAAATATATTCCAGTAGATTTGAATTACCAGTGAACTGTAATTTTGAAAAAAGTTTCTTTATAGAAACAACTATGTAAATGTGTCCTAGAGCTTCATTTGGTGACAATTACAGGTGAAAAAAAGAATCAGCTCAGAGTTCAAAGAGCTGCCTGTATTTTAGCGACATCTAGTGGTGAACTTGTAGGTTGCAACCAACGGAAATTTCTGGAAAATCGCCCTCCCTGTTCTGAACCTGCACGAGTCACTAAAAAGACCCTAAATAAACATCTTTTGTACGTTCATTCTGTGTTTCTTCCAACTGCATTACTTGGTTCTTTTATTAACACAACAAAAGAGTTGTTTTTACCTTGTTTTTCTGGCGTTTACTCTGAGGAGTGTTACAGTGTTGGTGAAAACGTCAGCAAAAACAAGGTAAAAACAACTCTTTTGCTGTGCTGAAAAAAGAACCAAGTAATGCAGTAGGAAGCCCCTACATGTTAGAATTAAACGGGAACTAAACTCTTACTGACCGGTTCCATTAGTATTTTAAACTCCCCCTAATTTTGACTTTTGTTGGTTCATGTAGATTTTGTTCTGCTGCTTTATGTTAAAATATGTATTTTCTTAGCAGATGTACCACAGCTATGTGTTGAAGAGTGGGGGGGCTTCAGCCCCACATCCCGACTCAGGATCCAAATATATACACATGGCTTACCCCACAAAGAGAATACTTTGATTTTTCATTATAACCATAATACTTATTTCACATCATTAGTTTTACAATATTCAAAAAAATATCATTAAAATTTTTGCTCTTAAATAGTTATAAAGATCAGCAGTTTGAGCTGGCATGATTTAGCCCAATCTCTGGACCACAATGATTACAGGGCAGCAGCCACATCAGCTTTGATCATCTGCTCACCCATTCCAGCCTGTGATTTCCCCCCCGCACTGGGAGAGCCTCCTCCCATTGCTGAGAAGTTGACGTTGTAGTTGGGACGGTTTTGAGGCGATGTGTGCGGCATGGAGGTGTGGCTGGGGCTGGGCTTTGGTTGGGCTCCAGGACCCTGTCCCTGAGCTTGCCTCCCTCCACCGCCTCCTGTTCCCGGCTGCCATGAGGGGAAGCTGGCTCCAGAGTGGGGCTGCCACCCTCCTGTGTGCTGGGGAGACGGCGGCGGCCTCGACGGGGAGCCCATAGGAGGGAAGGAAGGGGTTGATCCTGTTGGAGTGGTGGGCTTGCTTGAGAATCCAGATCCTCCTGGTTATAAAACGATTATTAATTATTTAAAGGCAATTGATGTGAAAAAACACCAGGAATATGATCCATATCAGACCTCCAAGGCTGCCAGACAGGTTGCCGATGTCTGCAAATGGATCCAGGGTGTTTGGCTTAGTTTGGTGGGTGGGGGTGCTGTGGACAGAACCAGTGGGACTGGTAGTGGCTGAGCGGCTTCCCATACCAAAGCCTCCTCCTAAATCATTTAACAGACAATGGTGTAGGCGAAGGTATCAGATCACATTCTTTGTTGCATGTGCTCATTATTCACACGTCTTTGTGAGATACCTGAACTTGTGGTTGCAGGTTTGTTCCAGTCCCATCCTCCCATGGCGTTCTGCTGCTGAATGTTGACAGTTGGCGGTGAGGGCGGCACCGGGGAACTCCGATCTGATCAACCGAATAAAGGTCGGTCACATAGAGAGCATGAACTAAAATAAACTCAGGTAACCAGAAGGAAAGAAGAAGCTCAGACCAGGCTCATTAATGCAACATGAGTTGTGTTGGAATTGAAACATAAGGAAGTGAATCAGCTGCAAACTTAGCAAGAGTAAATTATGCAAAAGTCGTAAACAAACAACACTTTTTCACATTGGAACGAAGGCTGAACAGGACAATAAGATGTATGATATTTTAAACAAACATTATAATGTGAGTAACAAGAATGTAGATGAAAAATGAGAATACTAGGGGTGTAACGGTACATGAATTGGTATTGGAGCTGAAATCCTCACAGACGTGTAACTGTGCTGCACGCAAGCAGCCATGTCCAAATCCCGGGACTCCATCCTTCCAAAGACCTGCCCGACGTGACTGACGTAGGCTGGTGTCTGTACCAGACAGCGGGCCCCTTTCCATTTATTTTATTGTATTGTGTGTATGTGTTTTATGTAATATGTGAAAATATTTTTGGATAATTTACTGCCAGTAAAGTTTTGCTTTAAAGAAAACTTTTTTTTTTCCCACTTTGCTCTCTCACTGTACCAAAAACGAACTGAACCGTGGAATTAAAACCAAGGTGCATTCTGACCCGGCATTACAGGTTTACCGTTTCACCCCTTCTGAACACTAGAAAACATGACTAAATTTGTGATGCTTTGAGGGAATTAGCAGCAGAAGCATGCCTTACCCATGCTGGTGGGTGATGGAGAACGAGCAGCATGCAGAAATGGGTCTGACTGCCCCGTATTACCTGGTCCAAGGAACGAACCCATCATCTCCTGAGGCTTAGGCATGGGGGCCGCTCCAAAGGGATCAAATGCTAAGGAGAACAAAGCAGACAGAGAAAGAGAAAAGGTTTTCATTTCAAAACTCTTTTTATTCCAATACATTTTAATTATCTCACCTGGAGGAGCGGGGGAGGGGGATGGAGAGGCAGTTTTGGGTGCTACTTTGTGTGGGGTGGACTGGGTGGACGAGGGTCCACTGGCTGGCTGGGGAGGGGCACCGAACAAGTCCCCTAGGAGGTCAGTGGTTGCGGTTGGATGCTGGGATGAGGGGAACGGACGGCTGACGCCCTCTCCATCTAGACCAAGAAGATCCACTTCCTCAGCGCGTTCAGGTGCCACCGGCGTTGGAGGTTCTGGTTTCTGTGAGGCGGTACTAATGCTGCTTCGCTGACTGGACAGTGAGAGCATTTCATCATCTGAGGGTTCGCTCTCCTCCACGTGGCCTCGACCATCTCCGTGTTGCCGGCTTGGCTCTTCAAAGCAATGAAACTCACAATGTTAGCAGGACACGGGGAGGACAATGTGAGCAGTAAAGCTAACGACGGTCATTGTTTCTACAAGCAACAACAGTTCTCCGCATTATGCAATCTATAAACCTAAAGAGGGGTGGATCTTTGATAAACTTCCAAATCAATAAAAAGCAATACTTCACCTTGATTTAAAGAGGGACCATTTTTATAGCTTCATAACTTTATACACAGAGGAAAAATACTGTCTGCTGTCGTCACTCACCAGAAGATGAGTCTCTAGGGACTTACTAGGACTCGGGATTTATTACCCAGAAGGCTGCTTTTCATGTCCAAACGTTCTATCAAAGCGATGCATTACTACTTAACAACGTGGGTTTCATTCCAATTCAATCAATACTCAACATAGAGGTAAAGAGCCAAATGGAGTTTCCAATACCAGAAAATGTTTCTGTCAATATTTTAATCTACTTTTAGGATTGAATTGAACCAAGCCCTGGTTTAATGCAGCTGCTGTAAATTTCTACTAACAGGTACCCATCTCTCTTACCCTCCAGGTCCAAGCCCTCCATCTCGTCTTGCAAGAACAAAGCATTGGTCAGATTTGTGTGTTTTTATACTAATGCATTTGTGTGTTTTTGCACACAATTACTGTTTGTTTACGCACAAACCACACACAAAACAATATCATGATGTCTGCGTGTAGATGTTTTATGATGACATCTTTCTGTGGGACACAGAGTTACTTGTCTTGTCTTTTACAGTCTGATGTAAGAACTATCAGTCGTTTGGATCAAGGTTTCATTTGTAAGATACGGTGTTAATTAACTTTTATTATTACTTAAATGAAGCCTTTGCTGGCAAAGGAATTGTTAACAAACAGCAGTTTAAAGGTTAGTTTGACACATGTTGACTTCACATGGAAGTGGAAAAATAACAAACGCAATTTTAAAAACTGAGGCCATGTGCACACGTAGCTGGGTATGCCACACATCAGATATTTTCTACAGTTTGGTCCGTCGTCTACACAAAAGTGTAGATATACGACACCAAAAACGCTTCTTTCAAAAATCTCTGACCAAAGTAGAGATTTGGGAAATCTTCATCATCATTTGCTCGTGGACGTTAAGAACTGAGGCTTTAGTATTTACCGCGTCACTCCCCGCGACAAAAATGCTCTGACATCACATGCGTGATCTGTGTTCACGCTTGCTAACTAGTTTTAACAAGCTCAATTACTCTATGCTAAACCCCCATCTAATTATTCCACATCCAAGGAATAAGGAGCCTCACACCCATCCACTTCCGGTCCATGGGTTTCCAACCGCCCAAAAAAATGAATGGGGGTCTACGAGCAGATAAAAGTTATTTTCTGATCCCGTTTGATACGTGACGTGGATTTCAAATATGATGTGTGTGAATTTTAAAGACACATTTTGATGCCAAGAAAGGTACCTGCGATAGCCAGAGCATCCTGGTGCTCCTGGTGGCAGGAAAACAGAACATTGGGACTCAGGTCTTTACAAGGGAACTGCTCCCATGGTGGCGTCAGGTCTTTCTGCTTGTCCACCCCCTCCACCTCAATATCCAGTATCACGTGGAACAGCTGTGGATATTTCTCTGGGGCGTCACAAGCATCCAGCTCTGGTCTGGGAAGAAAAAGCAACACAGTAAAACACTAAAACACGGTTACAGAGATAGTATTACTTCATTTCATCTCATGCATTTATTGCTTATTTATGTAGCTGATTTACAACGCATGCCCCCAAATGGCTTTCAGCTGCTTAATATTATTTAAGAATAAAAAGAAAATTTAAAAGATATTTTTTCCATCCAATTATATTTACTGGGTATATTTTATATCTAAAGTTGTTCTTACTTGTTGAACTTTAGCATAGTTGTTCCAGGAGTGATGAAGCCAGTGTGGAACTGGATCTGGAAGATCTGGGTGTTGGACACCTAACAAGAAAACAGAAATAGTTTCAATCTCTAAAATGACACGACTTACATTACATGTATAAAGCAGAAATATGAGTAATAGACTAATAACCCATACCATTGTTAGGATAAAATTCAAAGAATAAGGTTTGGTCAAAGTCAAAGTTAAAGAATAAAACTAAAACCGTGACAGGTCTGAGAAGCTTTTGAAGTCAGAAACTGTTTATGCAACATTTTAGTGGCTGCAATCTAAAAAATAAATACTCCGAATTCTAAAACAACAACATTGTGCTTCTGAGAAAACCTAAAGGTGTACTATAGTAATGCACGGTATGTAAATTTAGCCGGTATCGGTAGAGATTGTGCCTCTACCGTCCAATCATGACTGCACATGAACACATTTAGCTTGTATTGTAATTAAAATATCTTCATCTTTATTCTTTTTATGAGAAGTTTTATGTTGCATTGTTTGGATTCTTTTTCCAAACAATGCATAAACTTAAAACATAAAAATTATTTGAGATGTTTTTTTAAAATAAGTTTTGAACATCAAATGTAATTTAAATGGCATTCTATACTTTGTAAAAGTTTTTGTTCTGCAGCAATTCATTCATCATTTTGACATGTATAAACAGAAGTAAAGAATATATCGCAACATATACCGTTACCAAACACAAAATACTTTAGGCCATATTGGCCATTTCTAGTGTACTAGAAAGAGTTTTGTTTTAAAATTGGAAACTGTTCTTTGTGCTGTATGTCATATAAAACTTTGTTCAAATTCAATTCAAATTCAAATTCAAAAATACTTTATTAATCCCAGAGGGAAATTGATTGCTGTAGTAGCTCAGAATAATAATAATAATCAAGTCATCAAAGAGTTATTGTATATTACAATGGCTGTTGGCAGGAAGGATCTCCAGTAGCGGTCAGTGTTGCAGCCAAACTGAAGCAGCCTCTGACTGAAGACACTCTTCCGTTGTCGGACAGTCTTGTGAAGAGAATGCTCAGGGTTGTCCATAATTTCCTTGATTCTCTGGAGAATGCTTGTTTGCATCATCTCCTCCAGTGGTTCCACAGTCGTCCCCAGAACAGAACCAGCCTTTTTTATTAGGCTGTTGAGCCTTTTCAGGTCCCTGCTTCTGATGCTACTACCCCAACAGACGATGGCTGAAGAGATTACACTCTCAACAACAGACTTGTAGAAGATCTGCAGCATCTTGCTACAGACATTGAAGGACCTAAGCATCCTCAAGAAGTGCAGTCTGCTGTGTCCCTTCTTGTAAACGGCTTCGCTGTTCTTTCTCCAGTCCAGTCTGTTGTCCAGGTGAACTCCAAGGTATTTGTATTCCTCAACCACCTCCACTTCTTCGCCCATGATGGAAACAGTGTTGGACTCCACCCTGTTTCTCCTGAAGTCTAAAATCATCTCCTTTGTTTTGTTCACGTTCAAGGTCAGATGATTGTTTCCACACCATGCAACAAAGCGCTCCACCAGCTCTCTGTACTCAGCTTCCTGTCCATCTCTGATACACCCAAAAACTGCAGAGTCATCTGAATATTTCTGTAGATGACAGGTCTCTGATTTGTACTGGAAGTCTGAGGTGTACAGGGTGAAAAGGAATGGTGAGAGTACAGTCCCCTGTGGTGCTCCAATGTTACTGATCACCTAGTTTGACGTGCAGTTCTTCAGCCTCACAAACTGTGGTCTGTTTGTCAGGTAGTCTTTAATCCAGGTGATAGTTTAGGCCCCCACCTGTGTCTTCTGGAGCTTCTGGCAAAGTACATTGGGCTTGATTGTGTTAAATGCACTGGAGAAATCAAAGAACATGCCTCTCACAGTGCTGCCTGCTTCGTCCAGATGACAGTGGGTTGGTTGAAGCAGCTGGATGATGGCATCTTCAACTCCAACTCCATGGCGATAGGCAAACTGCAGCGGCTCCTGATTTGTTCTAGTTTGCTTATTCAGGTGGACCAACAGGAATCTCTCCAGGACCTTCATGAGGGGGCTCAAACTGACCAAGGAGCCCTAATAAATGGCTAAACTCAACTTCATAAAACTGGTTTAGGACGTCAGCACCACCTCGAGCTAGTGCTAGCATGTTTATGCAAATCATTGACTGTGCATGTGTTGGACGGACCCTCTGCACCCGTAGGTTTCTGAAGAGATTAACTGAAGTCCAGAGAGCAGTTCTCCATAACAACCATCTTTGCTGTGTCACACATCTCGTCACACCCGGAAAATGCAAAAGTGGAGCTGAGAGTGGGGTTGGAGGGTGGGGGCAGATGATTTATGGGCTCGACACACGGGAGGCGACGCCTCTCCTCCATTCATTTTCAATGAGACATGCGCGACAAAGCGATAATCACGGGTCTCTCTCCTACTAAGCGAAACGCGAAAAACGTGCGTGTGAAATTTTGCACTCGTGCACGGCACGTGCACGGACGACCCAGCGACGCAATCCCAAAAAGTTGAAACATTTTCAACTTTTCATCGCTGTCGCTCGGACGAGGACCAATCAACGGAGGTTTCATTCACTGACCAATGAGCGGACATTATGCTCCGCACATCTCCTAGCAAACATAAAGGAGAAGTTGATTATTATTATGTTTTATATAGTAAAATCAGAAGTAAGATTTCACATAACTCTAGCAGCACCTTGTGAAACATCATATCTACCACTTTATTAACTCTGAACCGCTTAAATAACCTTAATTCCCTCCAACGTGACACAGCCAAACAAAACAACGGAAGTTTCGATTTCGCCATGGAACAGAACGCGTAGACGGCTTTGCCGCTGGCCGCTGCCGTGGATCGCCTCCCGTGTGACAGGTAATAAAAGCGACAGCGACAAATTTCGCTGATCGCGGTCGTTTGTCGCCTCCCGTGTGTCGAGCCCATTACACTGCTGACGTAGCTATGAGCTAACTGAGCTAAATTAAACTAACAGAGATTGACAGACGGTTTTAGGCAGAAAACTGTGGTTGAGCGATTCTGCTACCCGCTGCCTTTTATGCTCTAATGCTTTTATCATGAAGCAGGGGCCGAGGCCCTCCCTGGAACAAGGAGGAGGGCAGGCCGCTAGTGCTGATGGCTCATTTGCTACCTGTCAGTCAAACACACTTCCCTAAGTATCCATTATCTCAAGATTTAATCACATCTGAAGGGATGAGTGTCAAACAAATTTACCCCCCTCAAAGTTCTCATGACTATTAAACCCAAAATATTTTCTGAACCAGGCTGTAAACACGTGTGTTTCTGCTGTGAAGTTAGCATTTTTAACATGGGAGCCAATGGGAACGTGCTCATTTCTGGAGCCCTAGAGGATGAGGGGGGAACTGCAATTTTTGTCACTTCCATGAAGACTTCACTTCGGTAGGCGGAGTTTGCCCCTTGATGCAAACATGATAAAGTTGAAAATGCGGCTGGTCTGTGTCACCAACATCCTAACAAGGTTTTCAGCGTGCTTGAATTGGGTTTTGCTGGTTTTGTGTGCATACTTTAGCCTGCAGACGCCCTCCAATCGTCGACCTCATGTGGTAAACAGAAACCACAAAGTCCCCGTGAACACTCACGCCGAGGGGGAACACTACTTTCCCCTCCTGGATTCGGTGCTCTCTGGGTGTGGAGAGATAGAAAAAAATGGGGCCACGATTAGAAAAAAAGCCCATAAAACTTAAATAAAACGGTACCATATTACAATATATTCATAGTTAATGTGATTAATTATTCTGTGAATTTTTATAAATCATAAAAAAGTGTTTATTATGCATTAATTAAAACAAATGGGTTTCTTGCGTAATAGTGAGCCAAATCAGGTAATCTGTTTTATCGAGAGTTTCTACGTTACACATTTCAGACTAAGGTACTACCCGGTGAGCACAGGGAGCAATTTAAACAGATTTTTTGTGCATAATTTTGTTCTTCACCACTTCACAATAAGGTTCATTTTAACATGTAGAAATGGTTATTAGGCATAATAAACAGTGTCATGTGTTACATTTTACAATAGGACTCTTTGAAAGTTGTGGACTTTTATTTTTAAAAAAGGTCAAAGGTAAAAAAAAGGTCATCAAGCATTACACTGTTCTTTCTTAACACTACATATCTGAACAGTGGTCATGTTAAAAGGATCTTAAAAATTATCTTTACAAATGCTCAGCATGCTTAGAGGTAGTAACGTAGTCTGACATGTTTAATATGGCAACTCCAGAGATATAGGTGAACAGATTTGGCTCACTATTTGGCAAGAAACAAGCCAGTTTTGTCTTTTTGTCACACTTAATTAACATAATAAACTCTTATCAAAGATGTATAGTGTTACAGATTAACTCATTCACTGCCACTGACAACTAAAGTCGTCATTTTAAATCCAACCGTTCACTGCCAATGACGAGTAAAGTCATCATTGGCATTTTTTACTGTGTGGGCGTCGGAACGATCCCCCCACTGTGAGAACAAACATCTCAGCTCTGAAGCCAATCTTCATCCGCATACGTCACACGTCACCTGATCAGGAAGCAGAAAATCCATGTGTTAGCAGATCGTTTTGGGCTGATGCTAAAAAAAAGCGAGGCGCGAACCTTAAAAACTTCTGCCGATCACAATTCGACAACGGATTATGAAAGAATGGATAAAGCTCGAAATGTGCAGATTCTTCCTGATGTGAGTCTCCACTTTGTTTTGGTTGTTTTGGAATCGACATCATCCTAGAGCGCAACGTTCTGTGACTCTTAAAAAACAGTAAAAATGGTGAGAAACGCTGGCAGCGAAGGGCTTTACCGACCAAGAAACGGCTGGCAGCGAATGAGTTAATTTATAACACATCTATAAACTCGCTATTAGCCATTTATAATGGGAGCCAATTGTAAAGTGGTACCAATAAGACATGTTGTGTGTTTCATTTTAAAATGACACAGCTAATCTCATCACCAGTGTGTACCTCATCCTCTCGTACTCTTGCGCAGTGGAGAAGATTTTAGTCTCTCCAATGAGGACGTCACAGAACGGCCGACAGCCGCTCCTCTGCTTGTTGAAACAAGGAACTGGACTCATCGTGAGCGCCTTGATCACCAGAGGTTTGGAGTGGGGGAGGGTGGGCTTCTCTGACACCATGCTACATACATAACTTAAATACCTGCATGGACAAAAGGGTTGTGTAATTCACATGTCATTGTTTTATGCATGCATACATTTGCATTGGCTCACACATCAACAGAATATGCTACCGACAAACTGTGCAATCTTATGGAATAAAGTGACTACTGTGCACTTCTCTTGTGAAGGGTGCAAACCTGCGGTGTGAAGGCCAGAGACCCGAACCTGGTCGCTTGGCGCTCAGCAGCTGCATGGCAGGAACCGGATGGTTGAAAAGGTGGCAGAAGCAGAACATGGCACAGACCAGAATGCCGGAGGGAGTGCGACCGTCCTGGAAGCACACCAAGCAGATTCTGACACGTCTTATAAGTAAACCATTAACTTTTTGTTTTGAAAAAGTATTTATCATTTACAGTTTAAACGTTTGAGAGAAAATGAATTTCTGTTCACTCTGTGCATCAGAAAGCTGTTTTTTATTTGAAAATTATGGAACCATTTGGTAGAGATCAGGCAGAGCGGAGGCGTTTGCCAAACCTCAGCAACTTGGTAACAACATCCTCCATCACATGTCGGCGTTACCGCTGAGTCAGAACCACCGGATCCATTGCTCGGTACAGGGAGTGAGGCTTTATCCTTTTACTTAAAAACATTAACACCGGTTATGTTTCTCTGAGTCCTTATAGACTCGCAATGAAGTCAGTGGAAAGATTGGCTCTACTGAACTGTGGATGGAGGAGAATCTAAATCGTTGATAACTTTGTGCATTTTCATGTCTCTATGTGACCCATTTAACTGCAAAAAAGGGCTTAAAAGTTGAAATTCCTCGAATTATCTGTGATCATAAAGCAGTTATCGAATTATTGGTTACAGATCTGGGCTTCGTCTTCTCACCGAGCAGGTGATGACACACACGTTCTTGGGATTCTGCTTCAGCCAGTTGTACATGTTCTTACAAACTGCAAACAGGTTGTGGAGGCTGGGAGCTTGGCGTGAAGGCCAGTTACACTCTGAGACCTGGAAAAGAGTTTAATGCAGGGAGCAAAAGAAGAAAAGAGCGTGAAAACGGGGAGAAAGATCAACAAAGGAGAGGAAAGTGGGTCCAGATGAGAGAAAAAGGAAAAGAAATGGTAAAAAGAACAAGAAGAGGAAAAAATTGGCGAAACATGGAAGAAGGTGAAAAGAGAGGTGGAAGTAACGTTAGTAACAGACTTGCAGCAACACAACAAGCCAGTAGTCATCTGACAGAAATTCAACAACTTCCACAAGCAGACATCTTGATGAGAGGAGCTCTGCAGCCTTTCTGCATGCATCTGCTGATGGGCGGCAGTGAAGCTCCCACATGAATCCAAATCCAGCTGTGCAGCAGGGCTGCATGCCATAAATACCTCATGCAAAAGGCAAAGAGGGCCATAAAAACATACCAGGACTGAACACACAGAGCCTGCTGTGTGTTTGTTTTGAGACCAATTAGTTTACATGCTACGATCATGTATCCTAGACACAAATCACAGTTTGTTCTTTTTTAAATATCCAATATCTTGTGGGATAGTCAGACGGACCTTTAGAATGAAGATTATCTGGATTTTTTTAGAATAAATGTTTTTCTCAGATCCTAAACTGAAACAAAAGCCATATATTCTTTTTATTTTTTTATTTTTAGCCTTTCAATTGTTTGAATTTGTTTACTAAAGCAACAAAAACTACAATTTAGGAAATAAATAATTATTTTGGTCAAGAAAATTACTCCTTAACCTTAACTCTAACCCTTTTTTTTCTACTCAACAACAAGGAATATATTGTCAATTGTTTATTAATCTAAAAATAATACAATTAGTAATAAGGTAAAAGTGGAATATTTAACCTTTATTTCAAAGATTACGTATTTTTTTGAATATTTTTTATTTTTTAGTTTAGTCACTGTTGCAAAAATCTAAAACATGTTCAATTGAACGGTTGATCTGCCAGGTCAAAGGTCAAAGGAGATAAAACACACAAAAGTCACATTAGTTATCGAAAACACAAACATAATTTTTGCACAAATAAAACAAATGTTAGACACAGATTAAAATGCTCTGACAGCACGGCCCAGTAACAACAGGGAGGCTGGAAGTATCGTTTTATCATGAGGACAGTGAATCAAAGAGTTGATCCTTTTCACCTACTGGTCAATGTCAAGTTAAAGTCACTCATTTGAAACATCACACATGAAATCACACCCACCCTGTTGGAGAATTTGGCCCCTCGGTAGTTGCGCTGTGATAGGTTGAAGACCGTGTAGTGGTCGGCGTGGCGACTGTCGAGGAAGGAGCGGATGTCCTCAACGTGGTTCTGGTAGCCATACTGGACCGACTCCGCCGGGTAGGTCATCACTGGAAAATACAAAAGACTTCTAGCTTCTGTTTGTCTTCATAAATGACTTATTTACACAACCAAAATGTTGTTATCACAACTAAAGCAGTCGTTTCCAAACGTTTCAGCTACAGACCCACAAACTAGCACAAGTCATGTGACCCCAGATACTGATTTAACATTAAGCTTAAAAAGCTACATCATTAAGAAAACTGCTTCAGCTCATTCTCACTTATAAACAATTTTGACAATTCAGTTGAGTCTTTGTATCAATTATGCTAGAAATATAGCTTCAGCAATTGTTTTTCAATTTTATTTTGTTTTCCGGAAATCGTCTGAAGAGCCCCTGTGTCGTTTCAGGTCACAACCCCAGCTGTGGGAACCACTGCTTTAGACTACAGGTGTAATAAAATGCAATTTAAAAATCTGAAAAGCAGATATGGATTATTAATCTAAATTGGCTCAGATCAGACACATTTTGCTGACTTTGTCCTCTACGAGATGTCCAGCGGCTCATCATTATAGCGAGCAACTCAGCAGTGAAAGTGGAGGCTGACTAAAGGTGCAGACAACTCCTTATTTGCACGTTTAAATGGTGCACATGGAAACCAAACTTGAATGTCTGAAGGTACACATGCATGCACACATGTTGTTAGGATAGGTTTACCTATGATCCTTGATGTGATGTAGGCAATGTCCAGCTCCCCTTTAGTGTATCTGCAACAAATGATCAACGTTTTATTAAAGGCAGGTAATTACACTTATAAATAACAGCACTGGTGTCATTATAGGGAAATGTCCTGCTGCGGTAGAGTCTCAGCTGAGAGCTAACACTCTCACAAAGGAAAAGTAAACAGTGGATGCACGGAATCGGAATCCTTCCTTCCTCCTGGTTAAAACAACTCTTTCTGCTTCATGAAAAACGTATTTATCGGTTAGCAGGTAACGGCGTGAAATGTTTGAGCCCCCAAGTCCTAATTTAGCTTCTTTGAATCACTGAACAAAATCTGCAGAAATAGAAAACAAAATCAGTGCTTAGAGCTAACGCTGTTTCAGATCAGATCCCTATTCTTTTCAGTATTTGTGTTTAAAATAAAACATTCACAATGTTGTATTCTTCACTTTAGTCTTGGAAAAAAAGAGACAAAGAGGTAATAAAATCAGGATCAACAGGAAGTAAAGAGTGATGGAGAACTGTGAACCAGTGAAAAGGAGAGGTGGATGAATGTGTTTCTCACGGACTCAGACACACACACTCGCGCATGCACACACACACACACACCCTCTAGAGAACATTTAATCCAGACTGAAGCTCCTGCAAAGCTTTCCTCCAGTCAGGTAAACAAATTAGCTTCTTGTCTGGAATACAGATGAGGCCGAGGGTCTTTGGGGTGTTAAAAGAACGCCTGGTTCAGAAACTCACACTGGGTTAGTTTTGTTCAGAGGACTTTCATGTGAACAGTCCAAGTGCTTTCTATGTATAGGTTTATTTATTTGGCAGACGCTTTTATCCAAAGCTACGTACAACTGTTAACCCATAGGGCATATTGTGATCTGTGGGGAAAACCGGAGTACCCAGATGAAACCCACACATGTATGAGGAGAACATGCAACTCCACGCAGAAAGACCGCAGCCAGGTTTCGAACCTGCAACCTTCTCGCTGCGAGGCAACAATGCTAACAATTGCTCCACCATGCAGCCCAGCTTTCTAAAAAGAAATCGGAAGATTCCCTAAAAGTCTCAAATCATCTTTTATTTATTTATTTATTTATTATTTATTAATTTTTTGCTAGAGAATTTCTAAACTAGATAAACCCAGCTGTTTAAAAGCAGAATGTAAACAAACGTTTTAAGAGTTGCTTGGACTTAAAGTAGTGATGAAATCATTCTTCTTGAATTCAGACACCAACATCTGGCTTGTGCCTGACTGATGCATGGAAGCACATCGATACACGATTGCATTGATTTAGTTTATTTGTATTAATTGTTAAGATTTAAAGGGGTATTCCACCACAAACAAATATTTAGTTGCCACATTCCTCAGAGTAGTAGATAGATGGGGAAAAGCATTGTGTAACCATCCAGTCATTCTCCAAATCTGGCAGTATTCCGATAGTTTTATCTTAGCATGGATGGTGGAGCTAAGTGAATGATGGCAACTTGCAGTGCTGAAAGGCAGCATGACGTCTGGCAGACATTGTCTCTTCCAGGTTTACTGTATTTCACTACACTGGAAGTAAAAGCGAGTTTTTTGGGCTGCTGCGTCGTGTCCTTGTGCCTTGTAGCAACGGTTTACAGCTGTGCTTTGTCCAAAATCTAAATCCGCTCCTGTAACTTATCAGCGTTATTTATTATTCTAATTTGCAGACCATTATTGTGGTCATCAAAAAATATGATCGTTATTTAGTAAGTTTCTTGACTTTTTTTATACAAAATGCTAGCTGTTACCAGAGGTGTGGACTCGAGTCACATGACTTGGACTTGAGTCATTATTTTGATGACTTCTGACTTGACTTGATAAAATCTACAAAGACATACAACTTGACTCGGACTTGAACGCCAATGACTTGCAACTTGAATCGACTTGCATCTGTTGACTTGATGATGACTTGAGCATATTTGATACTTTGGCACAAAAGTGGCACGACATGGACAAAAATCATAAATCATTCTTCGTTCTGGGTGTGATCTTGTACTGCTAACTGCAGCAGCACTTTGTTTATAATCAGTTTCAGTTTAACTTTCTGCTTGTTTGAACAAATAAATTAAACTTTAAGAAGCTTTATTTCTGGAATTTATTAACATCATCATTAAATTTAAGTTGGACAGATGACTTGATTGTGGCTTGAAAATTCAAAGTTAAGGACTCTGACTTGACTTGGACTTCCAGATCATTGACTTTGGACTGGACTTGGACTTGGTTGTCTTTGACTTGGACTTGACTCGAGACTTGACTGGAAAAACTTGTGACTTACTTGTGACTTGCAAAGCAGTGACTTGGTCACACCTCTGGCTGTTACCATTCACTGACATTGTTTTGCCACACTGAACCTAACGAAAGATATGGAGAATGGCTGAGCTGCTTACAAAATGCTTTTCCCCACTTATTTAGAGAATATGGCCAAAGACAAAATTTCACTTAGGGGTAGAATTTCCCTTTAGATTTTTTATCACTTATTAAATACTATAAAGGTTAATCTGACTCTTTAACTTCCTTTATCTGATCGAATTTAGAATCTTCCAGAATGTTTTGGGGGAAGAATTCTTTTGTACACATAATAAATATTTTAAAGGGGCATTACGGAAGTTTGACAGCCAAAACATGTATTGAAATAATACATTTCTTCTTCATACATTCTCCTGCAATGCCCTGGTCCTGTGGAATGAGCCCTGGCATTTTTACTGTGATTGCCTATTTTTCTGTAAAATCACAGAAAAAGAGAGCTGCTTGGGTCGAGCAGGCTGCTTCATGCGTGTTCACGCTCAGGCATAGCCCTCTGAATTGTTCTTTGAACGTTGTTTCAGCTATCATCAACTATGTAAATGTTACTGTCACGTTTTGGGGATGTTTAGGACCCAAATATGCAGCAACCCAGGATGACACGAGGCAGTAGATGATGTAAAGTAAAATCCTTTATTTTTGAAGGATGAAACGAAGAATAAATCCAGGGCAGGGAGCCAAAGTCCAAAAATGTCCAAAATCCTAAATAAACTAGAGATCCAACTGAGACACGAGAAGCACTAGAGACTAGGAACAAGAGACTGACAGAATTACCACAATGGACCGACACCAAACAGAGACAAGACAGGGCTTAAATGCACAGGGAGAATAATTAAGGAAACAGGAAGCAGGTGTGTGGAGTGAGGGCTGGAGGGAAGGCAGGTGACACAAATGATCTAAATGGGGGAAACTTAACCAATGGAGGGCAGATAATCCTAAACATAAAACTAAACCTAAGACTGAGGGAAGGACTCACACAAACACATACACATACTGACACACACAAACTCATACACACATACAATGAACTGGGGCAGGACATGCACACACACACACACACACACACACACACACACACACACACACTTACACAAATAAACTCACACACACTAACACACACATACACTAAGCTGGGGAACAAGAGGCTGGAGCTACAACTGGAGGGGCAGAGGATAACTAAATGAACCCGGTCCTGAGGAAATGATAAGAAGGCCTACAAACAGAAGACACATAATAGAGACGCAGACAAAGGACGCATGAGGGTGTTATGAGACACAGAAGGGAATCTAGAGGGGATGGAGAAACATCAGGAGACACATGAAGGAAAGGACAGACGCAGACCATGACAGTTACAGCTAGAAGGGACATCATTGACGCTCTAGCTCGCCTAGTAAGACAACGGACTGTCGTGCAGATGACCCGGGTTCGATTCTGGATGTGAACATAGTTTATTTAGAGTTTCTTTTTTTACATTAATGGTATATTTTTTTACAGTAAGGTGCCCACATTTTTATTTGAGACTCGCCGAACGGCATTGAAATCACAGATAAAAAAGATGTGGGTTCAACTTTCATTTTGGAACAATTTTTCAAGCAAGGGAAGGGAAGCTCTGTGAAGCTGACGGACTGACCCATCTTAAACCTTTGTCGGCTGTGCTGAAGAGAAAGGTACAGAACCAAATTATTTAATTAATTAGCTGCGCGTTCTCCTGTCCTCTGTCCTCCGGGCCACACACACACACACACACACACACACACACACACAAGGGACTGTCTCAGCTGTTATTTTCGTTAAGGAGTGTGCACGTACAGCATGCGCGCCTCGTGCATGAGCCTACTATTGAAGCTGCCGTTACGCTTTTGGCCTGGGGGGGGCAATCGCGAGCATAAAAATTTTAAACTTCGTAAAGTCCCTTTAAGTGGATATTTCTAAATGTTTCTGTGTAAAAACTACTACAAATGTAATACAGTCAGCTTCCTGAAAGGCCTTCTGCACCTTGACACAGTTCATCAGTGCCATAATAAAACACTCAAATCTACATTTAATTTCAGTTCATGCAGACTTTATTGTGGAAAGCTTTACAACTTACAACTTCACATTGGACAGCAGCACTCTGTAGACTTCTGCTGACCAGAAACTCCTCTTAACAGTTTTTGTGGTTCAAGTAGGAACACTAGAGGATGGTTTCTACCTGCTTTAAGGCATTAGCTGTTTACAGTACCATTAGCTCATATAAAGGCTTGCAGTTATCTTTTTCAGTCCACTGTCCATTAATTTAAAGCAGCGTGTGAATGTGTGTGTAAATGGGTGGATGACTGTGTTGTGAAGTGCCTTGGGTGGTTGTAGAAGTGAAACAAATACAGGTCATTTACCAATAAAAAGTACAAGAAGGAGAAAAAGATTTTTGTTGTTTTTGTTGGCATCAAGGCAGAGCCTGGAAGTAAAAGCAGGAGAGCAATGTCTTTGGAGGAAAAGCAAAGAGCTAAAACCGTGTGAGCAGCACACCTGCTGGTTACAAAACCACAGATTGATGACGATCTTGTTGCTACTGGACTTGTAAATAATTTTTGTTTTGTCCAACTCTGTGGTTCTTTTTACTCATTTTCATTATTTCAGTATCAGTCGGCTCGCGCTAACGTTAGCTTGCTGTTAACGCTAGCTAAAGCAGGGGATTCCTTTACAGTTTTAATTCCGCTTTCAACAAGTAGGAGAGTAGCAGAAAACTTTAGTATTGTTTTTTAAAGTAATATAAAACTGCAGTTACACACACACACACACACACACAGTCACACACACACAAAATTAATTAGCACTACACAAATATAATCACATAATGTCACTGCAGGTTTATACAACAAAGTTTTACTCAAAAAGCAACCTTAATTAAAAATGGAGCAATTACCGGATGCTCTTTTATTGTTAGATCCTTTTAGTGCCTAATAACAACATCTATCTTGGATGAGGAAGCAAGATTTAAACCATTACCAGTTTTTATGGGGAAGATGAGAGCTGCAGATCTCAGAGGGATTAATTATCAGAAGCTGCAACTCTCATTGGATCACACTAATTAATTGCAAGCCTTTCCTCCAAGTTTCCCCTCACAGAGCATCAGAACAGGACCTCATCATGTCTCCTCAAACCTTTACAGTGATGTTTAAAACTGTTGTTGACATTTTAGTGAGTTGAACACTAGAGGTCAAATTGAGTGTCCTCATCTACCAGAATTCTCTCAGTCATTGATTTTATCCTTTCATGTTCTGAGGAAGATATTAAATGCGCATAAATTTACACACAGATAATATCTCTGCTCACCAGAGCAGCAACAGCAACAAATAAATGTACATGTTTGCCACATTTTCAGCCATTTTCCTTTATGCTCTCTTCATCATCTCCTGCTCTTTCAGCCGGTAGATGCAGTAGCCGAACTCCCATCACCCCATCATCCAAACCACCCACTCACACATGCCTATGAACACCCCACAAACACACACCACTGCAACACATGGCCCTAATGAAATGAATCCTTGTGTATCAGCAGTGCACAGGCCACTTGGCTCAATGGACTCCCATGAATAATTCAGCCCAAAGAGGAGCAAAAGACAGCAAACGGAGAAGAGAAGGAGGAAAGGTGGAGCAGAGATGGAAGCCAGGATAGGAGAAAAGGAGGGGAGACACAAGACAGGAATAAATACGATCAAATTTGCTGAGTCAGGACAGAGAGTAGCTATGTGTCTGTGAGTGAACAGAGGCCCCTTTGTGCTGCCCCGTGTAGATGCCTGTGCACAAACAGACTGGGACAACCGAGCTGTGTCAGACTCCGCAAACCCCCCCGTTTTCTCCCTCTACCCACACTGGTCTCACTCTAAATGTACTGGAGACACCACCACCCAAACACAACTCACGGAGCCAGCCAATTCACACAGAACACAGCTCGTGTTTACTAAAGTTTGAGTCAAACTGATCTTTTTCTGCAGTCATATAGTCTTAAGACTTTAGCAAGCAGGTCGGTCTGTTTTTACACCGAAAAAGCATTTTTATAATTATTATTATTATCTTTGATCAAAATCAGCCACTCTGAGTTTTTCATGCAGGCTGAACATGAAAATATTCTTCTACACCTATCTCCTGCAGGTGTGGAAGTGAGCTGATGATTTCAACTATGTCTCGTATGATTGTGTTGCTGGCCAAAGTCAGGATTTCATTCTGAACAATACCTGAAGTACACAGGTCCTTTCTTCCACTTGTCAACCACTTGTTTAGAGAGAGGTCATCATCTGACTTGTACTTCAGAAGCTGTTCAAAATTTCCCTCACAACCTTCGTGACCCCTGAGAGGTAAACCTTGCCTGGCAAACATCTGTACAGCACCAATGATTTGGAGAAGACATTCCCTCGCTTCCTCTTGCTGCTTTGAACTCGCATTAGAGAGCTGAACCTGTACAGACTGATTTTCATAGATGTGCATTGTCATGGCGGTCGTATGACTAGCACATCTTTCATCTTTCCGTAAATCGTTCCGAGGCTTTTTTTCCAATTTTTAAACCCTGATGACAAGAATGTTGAATCTGCATTCTTGGCTTGGGGTGATGTCTGAGAATTAAAGGCTTTTAAACAGTAACAACACACCCTCAACACCAGGGCTCACACGGAGCCATGGGAATTTTTGGTACCACTGACTTTGAAAGCTTAAACTATATTTGGGCAAGATCTGTTTAGCAATACACTTTGGATCTGGTTGGTTGGGATTAATGAACTGATAGCAAGGAACAGTTATTTCTGAAATATCTGCTTCTCTGTTATCTTTACAGTCTTCATCATCTTTATAGTCCCTCTCACTCTGTTCTTCTTTTCTTCCCTCCTCGTGTCTGCCTTTCCCTTTCTCCGCCTTTCTGTCGTCTTCACTCCTGGCCACATCTTCAGATACTGCCTAACATTTAAATTAAAACAGAGTCATTATAAACATGTACACATGCATCTAGGATGGAAATAATCAGCACAAATATCTCTCTCTCTCTCTCACTCTCTCTCACACGCACACACACACACACACAGACAGAGAGAGAAAGAGACTGCCTTAACTGAGTTCTTTCACAAACTGAGACTAAGTTGCAACAGCTTAAACCTATATTTATTTCATTACTTACCTGTGAACCTTCATGAACCCTCTCTGAACCTTGTGCTCTCCCTGAAACTGATGCCTCCTGCTAAACCAGAAAGGTTCAATGGTGAAGAGTGAACTCAAACTAATTAAATCATTTTGGCTCAGTTTAAACAGAATTAACCTAAAATTAATTGTTTTATCTATTTAAATATGATTTTAGATTTTACAGTAATTTAACTTACATTATTTTTCTTGAAAAAGTTGTCAATCCTCTCCTGCCTTTTCCTTTTCTGCGTCTTTGTTATACTGAGTGAGAAATAGGTAAATAAAAGCTTGATTTTGACATGGATCTTCCTAATATGACTGAGGAAATGTTTTTTTTTGGCTAATATCTGCTAAAATATTAAGATAAAATATGCGTAAGCCTTTTCTGTGTAGGTACATACCCGGAGTATTTTCACCACAACAAGCCGAATGTTGGATAATGACCAAACAGGCGGGATTTATGGTGGGAAGCAAATCGATTGGTTGAAAGCCGGTTGTGTCAGAGCAACAGGAGAGGGAGGGAGGGAGGGAGGGAAGAGCCACTGGAAGCCCTTGGGCTCTTCCCTCCCTCCCTCTCCTGCTGCTGCTTGAAACCGAAACCTGAGGCAAACAGACTGTGACGTAGAGACCAGACTGGTGTGGAGGTGAGCAAAACAGCTGGAAAAGTGAGGGTGTCAGTTGAACGATCTCAATAAGAAAAGTGTGGGTGTTGAATCCCCCACATCCCCCACGGGTGCGACGCCAAAAGTGTGGGTGTCAAATGATCTCAATAAGAAAAGCGTGGGTGTTGCATCCCCCACATCCCCCACGGGTGCGACGCCCATGTCTGTTTGAATCTTTTTGCAAGCTCCCCTCACTAATTTCCCACACACTCCATCCACCTCTCATGCACGGGTAAAGCAGGGGGCGCCACCGCTTACTCTGAGTCCATGCAGCAGAGTGAACAGCGCTCACGTGATGAACATGAAGGACGGGGGATGAAGCAAAAGCCTCTGTCCGATGTCCTGAGACAGGACAGGAGTGTGTTCTTTTCATAGTTGTTTGTTTGATTTTACTTCATGTGGAAAAAGACGTCTCCTCTACATCTGCCACCTGTATATGTAGAGGAGGATGTCTGATCATTGATAGGCTTCAATTGCTGTTGCACACGCTCCCACTGCCATGTTTGCCCTCTGTTCCATCCCAGTGTTATGTCGATATGTGTTCCCTCCTCGAGATCTGTTTCTTTTGCACCCAGCTGCAAGGGTAAATGACCCAATCACAAAAATAACCCTTACCCTAACCATAGTCACCCTTATGTTTTGCATAAATATAATTTTTGAAAATATTATGTGTAGCACAATTTTTATGTCTGTTTCAGGGTTATGGTTAGGGTAAGGGTTGGGGTTAGGGTTAGGACCCCATAATTCAGGTCTGGAAATGAAGCAAAACAGGAAGTTACAAAAATTGCAGTTCCACCCTCATCCACAAGGGGCTGGTGTCAGAAGCGAGCTAATCCTCATTGACTCCCATGTTAAAAATACCAATTTCACAGCAGAAATAAACATGTTTACAGCCTGGTACCAAAACATGTTTTAGGTTTAATAGATCTAGTTTACACTCATGACAACTCTGAGGGGGGTGAATATTTTTGTCACTCTTCTGTTTAAGTTTATTAAAAGCCTAAAATTCGGAATAATTAATGAGCAGACCCACGTGACTGCAGAGCTAGCTCCAGGGAAAGGCCTCAGTCTGAGCCTCGGCCTCGCCTGAAAACTGTTTAGCCATTTTTAGTCTCTCAACTTAGACCATTAGTTGTAGAGTTTGTGTATTCTTTTTTGGATATTATTTGTGTAATTGTTGGACAAAATGAATTGCTGTGGTATTAATTGCACTAACAGAGCATCCAAGGAGTCTCTACTTCATTTTTTTTTGGTAAGTAAAATTATATTTATGTATTTTTATGTATTTTAGGTCACTGCCACTCTTGCGCTAGCTGAGCTTAGATTTTAAAATGTACTGTTTAACCATGACATTTAAATGTAATAGGGTAAAACCCAGGGCATTTAACATGATGCTGCATTTTTGAAAATGGGTTGAAACATGTTGGTGGAGCTGGGTTCCGACTATCGGTATGGGCCCCTCCCCTCAGCGGCAGCTCGGCGCATCTCTGATCACAGAGGCACTTGTCTGCTGCGCGGGCTGCCGGCTTGCGGAGCTCTCGGAGACCTCTGTGTTCCAGCTGGTTTTACCCAGCAGTCAGCCCGGCGTATCTCTGACTCAGAAGCTCCGGTGTTGTGCACAGTTAACTCTGGTTGTAGCTAGGTAGCTACCTCCGTTAGCTTAGCTATCACCTCAGCGTTAGCTTTGGGTTAGCTTGTAGCTACATCGCTTCAGTTCGACGGGTGTCGTAATTTGATCCCAGCCTTACAGCCCCACCCTCAGCTCCACCTCTTTTCCCTTTTTTGGAATTGTCTGGGCTTGACGGAACCTGTGACACAGTCAAAATGGCGGTGGTGGGAACCTCCCATTTTGGCACAAAAACTTATAATTGGAGCCTATGGAAACGAATTGTCCAGTATATATGTCGATGGTTACGACACACACTTTTTGCGAGTGGATGGTTCTAACTCACAGCTGGGTGCAAAAGAAACAGATGTCGAGGGGGGAACACATATCGACGTAACACCGGCACTTTTTTTTTTTCCACTTTAAGCACTGCCTCTAACCTCTTGCTATTTAACCTTCCCCTCACCCCCATCCTAACCTTAACCCTCTTGTGCATTCAAAACTTTGTTCCTAGTTGTAACGTCCCTCTCCAACACGGTTAATGGGAAGTTTAGAACGAGCAACAGGGTTAAGGTGAGGATGGGAGTGAAGGGAAGGTTAAATAGCAGGAGGTTAAATGTTGGTGAAATGTGCGTTTTACTGTGGGCGTCGTAAACCGACGCTCTGGCACAACACGTCGGAAACAAACGCTTGGTCACCCAGCGCATTTTTTGATGCTTCAGGTGTAAGAATGTGTTGTCTCTCAATGTGAATGAAACCGGACAAAAAACATGAAAAATGGTTTTCCTCAAAGAGTTTTTGAACAGGTTTTAGTTGTGCAACAACAAGCTTTATATAGCACATGATAAAATCCAGGAATTAAGAGTAAAAAACACTTTAAAGACATGTTACAATTTTAAAAAGGCAGAAAAGATATGCAAACATTTTAAAATGTAAAATAGTGCAGTAACTTTTATAGTTTGAGGGCTTTTATTGTGGCACACCTTTACTTTGCACTAATCAGACAACACGGAACATGAATGCAGCTCTCACTTACGTGGCGACCTGGTGCATGACCTTGGTGGAGGTGTCCTTCAGTGTGTCTTTTAAGTTGTCCTTGAAGTTGCTGAAAAACTTCCCGGCTCCACCCTTCACCATGTCAAACAGCCCTCCTCCGTAGTTGGCATCCATATCTGAAAAACAAGAAGTAGCGCGGTATCATGACTACTTATTATGCACTTTTCATAATGGTGAACATAACTCACACTATAGGTATACAAATGCTGGACAAGGGCACTAGAAAGGACAGTAATGGGCCATTCCCATCTGTACCGGGTCGGCCCGGGCTGGGTAGCGTAGGTTGTTTACATATCTGGGTGGCCTGGTATTTTTCCGGGCCAACCAAGGCTCATTCTCAGCCCTCTTCTCGAGGGGGTCTGCTTCAGGCCGAGCAAGGCCAACACACCCACTGCTGACAGCAAATTCACACCTTCCATTAGAGCAAGCCTCTGATTGGTGGGTAGAATCAGCCCACATGGGCTTAAGACAAGGATGTGTGGAATCAACCGGGCCAGTCTGGGGCCGACTGGGGCTACCCGGCCCGGGCCAATCCGGTACAGATGGGAATGGCCCATAAATGTACCCCATCTCGTGTGTGTGTGTGTGTGTGTGTGTGTGTGCGCGCACAAGCTGGATTAGGCCCAAGTGTTACGTATGAGTCAGCACCCCTTGGGTGATTTGAGAATTTTGCTCCATCCTCTCCCACCCTCTGTCTCTCTCTTTGGCTCCTTCCCATCATGGACTCTGCCTGCACACAGCCACCACTGAGTTGCTGTCTGATTTGTAATTTATGTCAGGGCAGAAAAATGTAGTGACGTTAAGCACAATGTAGCAGAAAATCCCCCATGAGTGAATATTCTTCATGCACATGCTCTGAACATCAAGGTTAATGTGAGACTTTGTGGTTCTGTGGATGAGGAACCTCCTTAAGACCAAGCCAGCCAAAACTCCAACTCACCATCCTACAATCAGTTCTCTGCAGACAAAATATTTTACTATCTCCTATAACTCCATTTTGAGTTGATACTCAGTAAATTCTTCTTTGATCACTAGAGACGTGTTCACCTGGTGACCTCATGTGACATCTCTGACCTCAGGAGTTTGAGGCGAAGCAGAGGGTTAATGATTATGAGCTATTAGCAGATCATTCAAATGGTTCTGATTGTAATTGATTAGAAATCGAAGAAAGAGAAATCATTTTACTGTTTTGGTTCATATTTTAGTAAAGCACTTCCAAATAAAGTTTCTTGCATGTGAAGGAAATAGTTGTTGATTTATGAACATTTTAATTAAATTATTTATATTTATTTAGGCAAGGCAAGACGAGCTTTATTTATAAATCACATTTCAAACACAGAGGCAATTCAATGTGCTTTATAATTAGCATTAAATGGCACGACAACAAACACGAGAACACAAATTAAAATACACACAGATAAAATTATAATTTAGAGCTAAAACGAAAAGACAGAATTAAGGTTGAGCATTTACATCAGAGATTACAGTGGAGACGATGCAGCATAAGAAACAATTCATTCAAAGGCTGATGAGTCCATTAGGGTTTTAAGTTTCGATTTAAACAACACTAGGGTTGGGACAGATCTGAGGTCCTGGGGGAGCTGATTCCATATGTGAGCTTCACAGTAGCTAAAAGCAGCTTCACCGTGTTTGGTTTGGCAGAAGCAACCAGCTTTTCACTCAGTGATGTGGAAATAATTTAGTCTTTTATAAGTTGTATTCATTTAAAAATAAAAGTATTTCTTCCTTGTATGTCCAGAGAAGTGAATCAATGGGTTATGAACTGAAGCTATCTGACTAGCATGGTGTCATTACTGAT
Organism: Nothobranchius furzeri; assembly: GCF_043380555.1. Taxonomy (NCBI): domain Eukaryota; kingdom Metazoa; phylum Chordata; class Actinopteri; order Cyprinodontiformes; family Nothobranchiidae; genus Nothobranchius; species Nothobranchius furzeri. The sequence continues at coordinate 68,505,086 of NC_091748.1, forward strand.
GGCGCTGCTTTGGTTTATTTTAAGCGTGAGCCGACGCGTTAAGAAACCCAGAATCCTGCTCTGCCTTCAACACAACCTGGATGTGCCAGTCATGCTTCTAATACCTTCACAGGTGCAGAGGCAGCGGTGAGGCTGAGGGAACAAACAGGCTTCAAAGCAGACGCGCAACAGACCTCATCGCCTCCTCCTTCTCCTCCTCCTCCTCAGCTGCCTCACAGGAGGACCAGAGTGAAAGAAGGGAAAGGAGGATAGAAAGTTCTACTTATATCCAAAGGGATGTCGGAAAATGTCTTCTTCTTCCTAAAGCCTGAAATCCTTCTCGCCTGGCGTGAGCAACACAAATAGACAATAAACACACAGCAGCACACCTAATTTCAGCTCCGAGACTCTCCTGGGTGTTTTATTATCCAGGATTTGAATGACTGGGAATGTCAACCAAATTTTAACCTGGCAAAGAGATGTATATTCCTCTGAACTGCAGGAATATTTCTTTTGACTGACGAGCAGCTTATTACTAAAAGCATGACAGGCCAAAAACATGCATGTTAGGTCTTTTTCACAACATTTCTAAATCCATAAGTGTAATTAGCTTTAGACAAAAGCATGAGGTTAATTAATAAACATAATAAACATCACTAACACCTTTTGAAAAGATGCATAGACCTGTTTTTTCATTGTCAACAAAGGTACAATAGAGAAAAAAAGATTTATTTCTGCATGATCGCAGGTTTCAGCATCTTGCCAAACTCAAGGGATTTTCAGAAAGAACATCCTTTAATGATTGTTTTCCTCTGATCTCTTCAGTGTAGCACATACATGTAGCCTGACAAGCCAGAATAACTACATTTGATCTAGTTCACTAGGCTAACATACATGTCTATCAAAGAAGCAAAATGTCACTATTGATTTCCACATCTTCATGGCTCCAACCTGCAAAGTTTAAATGTGAAAGCAACCAGAACGATGCACGGAGGAGGCGGCTGGAGGATAACGTGTCAGAACCCAACAGGATTTGGACTCTTATTTTCTGGTATTTTGACATCTCACCTCTGATTGGATGACAGCAACACAACTCTACCACTGACATGTTCTCCCTGTTAAGTTAAGGCTGTTAAGTTAAAACTTGATGTCAGTGGTAGAGTCATGTTGCAGTTAGCCAATCAGAGACAACATATCATGAATATTTAGGCGTAAGATTCTAAATCCAACCATTCTGTGCCCCCCCCCCCCCCTCTCCTTCGACTAATTTCTACTTCCTGAAGCAGGAGAGCCAGAGCCTTTTTTCCAAAAAGAACTAATCACAAGTTATTCATTCATTCATTGCTCACAGCAGATTTATTGAAAAACATAAGTGAATGAGACCTTTAAGAAATAAGACAAAAACATACAAAGAACCTGAAGGCTGAAACAACTCGTCTTAACTTCCACATAATGCAATAAAAAGATCTGCTGGAAAACGTTTAAAAATCTAAAAAAACAACCTTAAGTCTGTCGTGTTCTCCACCAGATGTTGCAAAACCAAACAGCTCAAAGGAGAAGGGAGAATCTGGTCTGAAGCATGACTTTGCTCAACCTTCTGTCTTTTCCGTGTTGTCTCTCTATCTGAGGGTGACATAAATCAGTTGTGAAGGAACCATAGCTTCATCTCTTTCTGTTCTATTTCCTAATATGTCTGTTTGAATCTGGCTCTTCCTCGCTGTTCTGCTTGCTGGTGCGTGTGCATCCAGATGGCTGTGGGAGTCTGCACAGCCAGAAACAACGTCTAAGGCACCAGAGATGGTTCTGATACTGACTCTATCAGGTGAAACAGTGGCTGGAAAAGCTCAGACGCTATAGGTAAAAAGAGCTCCAGTCAACGGATCAATGGCTCGCTTGGAATTGTCTCCCTCCTTCTAGAACACCAACCTTTGGCCTTCAATATCCGGCTCTGTGAAAATGGGGCAGATGGATACAGAGGCAGGAACACACACACACACACACACACCAAAAAGACTGAGTGTGGGTAAGGCCTGCCAGGCCATACAGACATCTAACACTATAGACCCCCACCACCACGCCTTTCCTACCCCCAGCACGCTGCCCCATTACTCCGCCACCACCACCACCTGCCCCAGGCTCTTTTGTTTCACACTAATGTTTACCTCTGGGAGACGGCTGACTTCATGCAGCATTGCAGTGATGTCGACACGAGACCAAGCCAGACTCTCACACTCAAACATACATGTCTGAACATCAGAATTTGATTCATATTATTGTCGTTTATTTTATTAATAAAGGTGATTTGTGCAGGATAACGTCTAACAAATGTTCTCCGCTGAAATCGTTGCAGATTTGAAAGATAATTATATTTCCAGAAAAGTAGAAATTCTTTGTATTATGGCTAAATTTAGCAGATGAATATATTGCATGTTTAAATGAGAAGAAAATGGAAAACTTGAGCTTACGAATAAGTAAATAACATTTTTCTGATTTTCAGCAGGTGCATCTGAATGCCCAGAACACTAACTTATAATCAAAACATGAAAACTGAATTCTAGCAGCTTGTTTGTTTCATGACAAGATACAAGAGCCTCTTTTTAGCTAAGGAATTGACAGATCCAGCAATTTTATGTTTAAATGCATTTTATAGCTTTTATTTGAGGGCTTTGAATGACAATTTACCAGTTCATTAAATAAACCTCGACTTTGAAAAGTATTTTCTGTAGCAATAAACTAAAGCAGAGTTTATTTTTAAATAGTTGATATATTTTTTCTATATTAACAAAAGAATAATCTCTCAAAGCCTTTTGTATTTAAAGAGCAAGTCACCCCAAATCAGCTTTGTTTTTGCTGATAAACTATATAAATGAGTGTCTAATTGTGCTGAAGACAATTGTGGTGAATAATTTGGCATTTTAATACGCCTTAGTTAACGTTTAAATATTGTGCCTAAAACTGTCAGTGTTGTGCCATCTTCAGGTAAAAACTCTGCACTGCATTTGAATTTAAACCTGCCACCGCTATTGGCCAAGAGGTACATTATGATGTCACAATGTTGTTTTGTGAGCGTGTGTGTGTGTGTGTGTGTGTGTGTGTGTGTGTGTGTGTGCGTGTGTGTGTTTGTTGGTGGCTTCGCTGGTCTTCCAGGCAACTTCATTAGTTGCATTTTTTTAATCAGGAAGTGGGAGTAGAGTAAGACTCTGGTGGAGGGTGACTTGCTCTTTAAAATGTGGTTTTAATGGTTGATATGAATCAGGAACACGTTTTTGCATAAATGATTTTCCATTTCTAGTTTATTATTATTGATTATGGCCTTTATTAGATGTATTTTAGCCCCGTTAAACTTAAAGTTACACAGGTTAGTGATGGTATTGCAGAGCATCACTGCTGTTCTCCTGCTTCTCCACCAGAACAGGCCGCATTAAACTCATCACATCTTCACTCAGTCAGCCTCCATCTCTGGGTCCCATCTGGGCCCCTGGCCCCGGAGGCAGTACAGACTCCTACCTGAGCTGTCCATGGTGCTGCAGTCCTGCTCTCTCAGCGGGCCCGCCTTCGGTCCGACTGTGGCCGCTATGGAGCCTCCGAGCGCGCCCCCTCCTCCGCCGCCGCTGCCGCTGCTCCCCCGGCCGAAGCTGAAGCTTTCTCCGCCGCTATCGACCAGCTGCAAACATTCATAGCCATCGTAACTGGTCTTTTTCTTGTACGCTCCCAACAAGCTCATCACCAAAAATGACACTAAATGAGGAAATTTAAGACAAAAAAAAAGGAGCTCCAGACACGAGGAGGGTCCGCCGCCCTGTCAGCCCGCGGTGCTGCTATCTTTGCCGCTACTGACTGCGCCGCATGTCCGAAGAGAGGGGAGGACAGCCGGTCGCCTCTCTTTTCCTGAGGGGAGAGATTTCTATCGGTTCTCCTTCTCCCTCCCTTCTGTCTGCCTCTATCGCCTCCTTTCCCCCCTCAACGCCGCATTTTACTACCGAGCTCCTTCTGATGCTTCCGCTGATGTCGACGTTAAAGGGACACCCACCCTGGACCGGACCGGTCTAATGTTAACGCTGCATTCATTATTCACACCGACTCTAGTTGTGATGTGTTCACGGACCTGTTCCAACCTGGACGATAGATTTAACATTTCTAACGATATGAAAATAAATAAATAAATAAATAAATAAATAAATAAATAAATAAATGCTCTCATCATAAAACCTAAAACTAACCCTTAATATAACAAGAATGTACACTTTTCATCACAAGCAGCTCTGCTTCACATTTTATTGATTTATCTAAAACCTCTCACACTGTTATTATGATTTGTGTCACCAGGCTGTTGGGTGAATTGAGACTTTAAATATTGGACCCAAGCCCCTGTATTCACAAGGAAGTTAACCAATGCTTAATATATGACGTTTGAATGAATTTTCTCCTAATTGCTTGTAAATGCATGTGAAAATTTAAAGTGCAACTCTAGATGTGGTCATTTATTGATGGGCAGCTATATCCCAACAGCATAACAGCTTCCAATAATCTGCATTTGCAGCCTGTCCTGGTGGAAAGGCTGGAGAACAGCAGTGATACTCTGCCGTTGTGTCCTTGGGCAAGACACTTAACCCGCCTTGCCTGTTGGTGGAGGTCGGAGGAACCGGTGGTGCCAGTGTACAGCAGCCTCGCCTCTGTCAGTGGGTCCCAGGGCAGCTGTAGCTACATCGTAGCTCATCCCCACCAGCGTGTGAATGTGTCTGTGAATGGGTGAATTCTCAACCAAGATCTTGCAAACTTGCATGAACTGGTAGAAGTGATTTGCAGTGATTCTGCACCACACAGATAATAACTCGATATCTGTAAATTTTGCAGATAAGTACATGTTGCTGTCAGCCATGTTGAATTGGATTGATGGTCTGCATCGGGTCATTCCAAGATGGATGGAACGACAGATGGGAAATACCCACCTCTTCAAAGAGCATGTTCACAATGGACCAGTGGTTCCCAACCTCGGGTCTGCGATTATAGATTATATTTGTAAAAAAAAATGTCTTTTATAAAATTTGATTAAAATATCCAACAGTGTAATTAAAATTATGTATAGAGTTTTTACTCTGTATGTATAAAGTTTGATTTAATCACTTTAAATGTGTTTATGCAGGTAGAAGGGGGTGCTGGGGGTCCTGGTCTTGGACACAGGCAAGGCAAGGGGGTCCTCGTGGAAAAAGGGTTTAGAACCACAGTTCTAGACGAACACCTGCCTGCACTCCGTTTCTACACAGTCACGCCTGTTCATCCTTCTAAGTTTACTTTGAGTCTCAGTGGTAACTGGTTTGTTTAATTCTCCTGTTTAATTCGCTTTGGATTAAAGTGTCTGCCAAATACATAAACATGCACATCAGACACAGAGGTTCTGCATTTGAATTCAAGCTGTTCGGTGGTTTATGAGGTGTTCTGCTGACTGACAGACAGGGTTCACATCAGTTAACACCAAAGTTTGGAGGAATTACTTCATGCAATGTTTAGAAATCTGGATTACTTACATCTACTATCAGACCCAAGTTTAGTTCAGTATGTACAACAATTCATCAGTTAAAGGGACTTTACGGAGTTTTGAAATTTTATGCTCGCGATTGCCCCCTCAGGCCAAAAGCGTAACGGCAGCTTCAATAGTAGGCTCGTGCACGAGGCGCGCATGCTGTACGTGCACACTCCTTAACGAAAATAATAGCTGAGACAGTCCTGTGTGTGTGTGTGTGTGTGTGTGTGTGTGTGTGTGTGTGTGTGTGTGTGTGTGTGTGTGTGTGTGTGTGTGTGTGTGTGTGTGTGTGTGTGTGTGTGTGTGTGTGTGGCCCGGAGGACAGAGGACAGGAGAATGCGCAGCTAATTAATTAAATAATTTGGTTCTGTACCTTTCTCTTCAGCACAGCTGACAAAGGTTTATGATGGGTCAGTCCTCCTGCATGCTCAGATCATTCCCTTCCCTTGCTTGAAAAACTGTTCCAAAATGAAAGTTGAACCCACATCTTTTTATCTGTGAATTCAATGCCGTTCGGCGAGTCTCAAATAAAAATTTGGGCATCTTACTGTAAAAAAATATAACATTAATGTAAAAAAGAAACTCTAAATAAGCTATGTTCACACCCAGAATTGAACCCAGTTCTCCTGCATGAGAGTCCGACATTTTACTAGGTGAGCTAAAGCACCAGTGATGTCTTCTGTGTCTGTAACATTTATATCCTTGATGACACCTGAAACAATGTTCAAAGAATGGTTCGGAGTGAAAAAGGCTATTTTGTTGCTAATTTGCAGGAAATATCTAGAAGAAAGTTCTACAGAAAGTAGCTAAGGGTCCTCAGAAATGTAGCTAGGTTCATCACTAGGCGTTAGGAACAGCAACAAAGTCGCTGAGTTGGCACTACCTCGCTCTCTGCTGCTAAAGCTACGGATAGCAAATGCTACGGGCGATGCCTGAGCGTGAACGCGCATGAAGCAGCCTGCTCGACCCGAGCATCTCTCTTTTTCTGTGATTTTACAGAAAAACAGGCAATCACAGTAAAAATGCCAGGGCTCATTCTACAGGACCAGGGCATTGCAGGAGAATGTATGAAGAAGAAATGTATTATTTCTATACATCTTTTGGCTGTCAAACTTCCATAATGCCCCTTTAAAACCTTTGTTGTGTTTTAAGGGCTTGTTGGCTGGGTCGACCACATAAGGTACAATCTGTGGTAAATAAAAATAAAAAAAAGGTAGATTCCTGAGAGTTTGTTTTGAAATCCATCTGGTGGCTTATGAGAAATTTAGCTAACAACCAAACACAGTTGTGTGCACAAACACACAAAAGCAGCAGCATCCATCTTGTGCTTTGCAGCCTGAATGTTTCATGATTGACATATTTTACCGTAAAAAAGTTTTGTGTAATTATAAAAACTTTATGTCCAAAAAGAGACCAGAAAGAAGGATGCCTATCAACTCCTTCATGGTGCAAGTTTCAGTTAAAACACCAGTTTGGGGTCATAATGTTTTAGTTTCATTCCTGTTGTTTTTTAAATACCCAAAGAAGCAACAGCATTTTCTTACGATGTGTAAATAAGGGAAGTTCTGTCAGAAAAAAAATCAACACCATCACTAATTATGAGTCTAATGTATTAAAATTCCTACTATAATATTAATTATTTCACAGTTATAATTTTGCATCTTTTTTCTAGTCTCCGACCATACAGAGGAAAACTCTTCTCATAATGGCATGCTTCCTTTCTGTGCCCAGTTCTCTGGCAACAGGATCCCGGACATGGTTCTGAAATAAGGGCATGAGCCTGGGAAACTCTTTTTGGGAGAGCAGACGGGAGCTCAAAGCACAACAGGGAACACACTGTCCAGAAGGAAGGAATGGTGCCCTCAACATAACCGGATGCAACGTGCTGCAGCGACACTGTTGCAAATTATCCTCCTGTCAGCCATGCCTGCCAGTATTTATCCCTGATGCCCTGCACGTTTGGGACAAGCAGCAGGTGCAGAAGCTGCATGATATTTACTACAACAGAAGTTTAGATGTTAAAATTTTAAGCAATTTCAACAGTTTTATTTTAGAAAGTTTCAGTGCCTTCCAGAATAAGCCATTTCAGTGCAAAGATAACAAGCTGTTGCTGGCCACGCTGTTACGGCTACCAGCCTGGCCATTGGTATGCAGGAACCAGGATCACCCAGCCCTGGTGATAAGCCCGACATCGCCCCTCCTCCTCCTCCTCTCTTCCAGGCTGCTGAGGAGCACAGCTGAGCGGAACCCTCCTGATGACCCACACCTGGGATAAAAAGGCTGTGCCTTCAGCAGTCTGGGATGCAGCAGTGCAGGGGTTCTGCTGTCCTCTAGGCCTAAGTTTTTTTTTCAACCCTTTCGTCTGTGATGAGTTTTAACTTTTAAAGTTTTAACTCTGAGTTGAGGAGTTTTAAAGGGAAAAACTCTGAGTGATCCACATGGATCTTTGGTTGATGTCAACTTAGTTGACTCTGTTTTAAGGTTAACTCTGCTTTAGTTTTTAGACTTTTATCAATTTTGTTGTTTTTAAAACACCTTCAGTTTAGGTAAAACTTTTAATAAAGTTTTAACCAGGTGTTTTATATAGTTAAGTTGTCTTTTAACTGTTAACCTTATAGTGAATTTTTCATTTTGCATAATTTTAATAATGCTCGCCATCTGTTTGCACTTGTTTTTAGAACCTTTTATAACAATGAAACCCATTTTAACTCCACTATCGCATTTCTTATGTTGCCCCCTCCTTCACATTTTAACACCTCCTGTCGAGGATGTAACATAAATGGGGGCTCGTCCAGGATCTTTTAACTACATCAGACCGTGAAGGAATGTACAATCCCTTGGTGGTGGTATTTTAATGGTGTTTTATTTGCTTTAAGGTTTTAAGCAACAGATGGCTTCATGGATGACTGGCGGGTGCTTCTGGAGGCCCCGCCCCTGCCAGAGGATCAGGAGTTGAGGCTGATAAGAGGGAGACAGGTGCTGCATCTCCTCTCACACACCCACGGGGAAAACCCCAAATGGCCCTGGGCCATAACACACGCCCACCCATCCACCGCTCAGGCTGCTATAAGCTGAGAAGCTCCAATATCCCAGAGGGGCTCAAAGCCGCTGCTCCTCCAGTGTTGACAGGTGGTGGGGGTGGAGGGTTCTATTATAATTTCCCCATTTGTGACATCACAAAAGGGGACTTTTTCAAAGGACTTGTTTTAGGCACATGAAATCTATGTACCACATATCCACAGTTCGAGACTTCCTGACTTTTTAGCCAGTTGAATAATTTCAGGATCACAGTAATGTTAGTTTTCTCCACTTCATCTGTATGCAATCGCTGCAGGACCTGCTGAGGATAATGATTAACAGCGTACACAAGATAATATAGGGTAGTGGTTCCCAACCTTCTTCCCTTGGGGCCCCTATTGCCTGTGTCAAGATATGCCAGGACCTTCAACAACACAACCTCAGCACGGACAATTCTGTGGGGACCCCCATCAATCTTGAGGGGACCCCCTTGGGTGGTCCCGGACCCCAGGTTGGGAGCCACTGATCTAGCCAACATCTAAGATGCCACAATCAAATAAACACAACGCTTGTGCCTGCATCTAATAAATATTCTATTTTTAATGTAAATAAACCCTCCAAATGAAAGTTTCCACATTTCTTGTTGAAAATGACAAATTGTACTCCTCCACATTCTCTCAGATCTTTTTTGACCGAACACATGGATGAAGCATTTCATCCATTTTTCCACAACAATTAAAACGACGGTTCAACGGTCCTTTATAAATTCACTGCAGAATAAATGCACTGCACATGGTTCCATTGTAACGCAAAACTGAATGTGTATTTCTTATTTACTAGTTTCTACAATAATCCCTAGTTATAGTCTGAGGATTAATGATTATCCATCCAGGTGGCATAAAGCCATAAATCCATCAGCAACTTTTGTTCCCTTAGAAGTCATTTTTGTTTCATTTTCCTGTGACTGGATGATGGATGACCACAGCGTTTAATGCTGGTGCAAAAACAAAGCGAGTCAAGGATGACAACACGAGCCTGAGTCGTTAAGCTGCTCACGTGACGCACGTGACGCTAGCTGATGTGATAGCGCGCTATTGGCCAACTGGAGTGGAGCTGTCCTCCTCTCAGGGAAGAACAGAGTTCCTGAGAGATGAAGATGGTGGTTCTGATAAAAACTGATGTTAAAACACGAGTCGAGACAGAAACGAACATCTGTGTCATTCTGTGTTTTCCTTGTTTTATATTATGGACTTTAAACGCATTTAAAGGCGAAGTGATCTTGAACCACTGAATCCGTTCAAAGTGGCAACCTTCCATTCATTCAGCGTTATTAACCAAGCAGTTTAAATTACATTAACGGTGATTTTCTCGCGTAAAGTATAAAACATACAAAATTTGTTTTGGTTTCTTAAAAGAAAATTATCCCTCCTGGTCAAAAAAATATCCCAAATGATGTCATTCATGCGCGCGTGTGCGCATCTCAAACAGGCCAGGCGCAAAAATCCAAGTTTGTTTCGTGTCCCTCGTGTCCCACTGTCAAAGAAATCACTTCCGAAAACACGAATGTTGACAAACATTCAGCTGTCAACCGGGTGCAGATGTGCTTTCTGGCTAATGTGGTCACGATTTCCTCCGGCGCTAATATTATGTAACATCAAGGCGCAGATCGTGATGCTGTTCTTCTCCATGGAGTGACAGATTTTCAATTCATACACGAAAACATGAGAGGCAAACTAAAATAATCATCAAAAACTGATATTCCGACTGATGACTTTACCTCCCAGAGCGCTTTTTCTCATTCTCCCAGGAGCGCCGTCTCGTGCTGCGATGTAGATGCGCTTGGAAACCCTGCTCCACACGTACACACTGACCTTTGGTTTGTCATTCGCTTGCAGTCAAAGGTCAAGGTGTCAAACGTCCTCAGAAACACGCCGTTCTGGTGGAAGTCCCCTTTAATTCCGAGTTAACCTGTCGGTAGGGTAGAGGAGGAAGCAACGCGCGTCAGATTCATCACATTTTGGCGTGAGATCACAGGACAAGGCTGCTTTGGTCAGATCTGTGTTCTATGTGGATGCGCGTAAGTCAGAGCGCAGCAGCGGCGGGGATGTTCTTGGATCTGTGCAGTAGCGCCGCTCGGTGCTTCCTGACAGCAACAGGAAAACATGGAGTGGATCTTAAGGAATAGTTTCAGAAAATAACAAATTAGCATCAGCGTCTTTCTAATTATCCTGCAGAGTTTAGAGTAAATTTACAATGAAAAGGCATATTTTATACAACAGAGATCTAATTTAATTCAAACCAGTGTCACGCATGTTGTGGCTAATTTAAAGTTTAAGCAAGAGTGATTCAGAGGAGAGCTGATTTCCTCCTTCTGAGCCCTGCAGACAGCACCTGTTGAACGTAAACACCGTAGATGAGAGTGTAATCTGTGTCAGACAGTGAGAGCAGCAGTTTCACCCAGCTCTAATGCGTATGAGCTTTACTTACAAATCCCACAGGCTTAAAGGGAGGAGGTGTGGGCGGTGTTTATGTGCATGCATGCATGCAAAAAGAACTAAATGGCCTGTCTATGTATAGGACCTCCTTAGAGTTCTACAACCCCCCAAGGCGCTTCACAACACAGTCATCCACATGCTGGTGGGGATGAGCTACGATAGCTACAGCTGGACAACCCACTACCTCCTGAGCTACTGCTGCCCCCGAACAAAAGAAAACATGTCTGTACGTAGTTGTTGCACACAATCTGTCAGTTTAGGTCCGCATGCTGTCCATGCTCTACGCCAGGGCTATCCAATTCTCGGCCTCGAGGGCCGGTATCCAGCATGTTTTAGTTTTAACCCTGCATCAACGCACCCGATTTCAATCAGCAGGTGATAAACAGGCTTCTGCAGAGCCTGATGAGCTGCTGCACAGGTGATTCAACCACTGAATCTAGTGTGCTGGACTAGAGAATCCACTGAAACCTGCTTGATGCCTGCCCACGAGGCCCAGAAGTGAATAGCCCTGCTCTGTGCTGCTGCACTAGATTCACAACACAGAAAGAGCCGCGCACACACACACACATCGTTAGACAAACAACAGCTTTATTGTCCTTGGAATGTGCTGGAAACCACATGATGTGAAAACAAGGCAGTAAAGTTACTGTAGTGTTACATATAAGCAGTGCAACAGGGTGGTGTACAATTTAACCTTTAACACCACGACTACTCATTCATCACCACAGACCGGACCTCAGGTACCCTGTGCATGATCTGACTTTACCCAATGACTCATGGTTGGTTTTATATATAAAAAATAATAGGTCCGTGTTCCCCAAAGCCAATCCCTGAATCAGTGTTGCTGTTTGAAGGCTTCATTCTTTAATATGTGACGTTCAAAGCTGGAAGGCCATGTTTTTATGGAATGTTTGGTGTTTGGTCAGCTGCTTGTGTTGGTCAGGAAAACTGAGTTTGGAATTTGTGTGTGCTGAGAAGCTGTTATGGAAAAACTTCTGTTTATTCATTCTTGATCTCGACTGCAACATAGATCTGCTGCCTGGAGCTCCTCTTCCCTCCAGCCGCCTCTATCAATCAATCAATCAATCAATCAATCAATCAATCAATCAATCAATCAATCAATCAAAGCTTTATTTATAAAGCGCCTTCCGCAACCCTGTTAGGAAGCCCAAGGCGCTGAACATGGTACAGTTAAAGTACAAATATAGTGAATAAATCAAAAATAAAAGCAATTCAGAAATAAAAGCAATTCAAATTACAAAATACAAATTACAAAAAAAGGTGAAACATTCTAGTACAGGACAGATGGGTAAAACAAGGGATAGAGTGAACCAATGAAAACTGTGAAAGAAATTCAACGTAAAAGAGGGCCGAATCAAACATGTTCAGGAAACGCCAAGCGGAGGAGGTGTGTTTTTAGGCGACTCTTAAAGACCGGCAGAGATGGGGACAGCCTAACTGAGGGTGGCAACTGGTTCCAGAGAGACGGTGCTAGGACTGAGAAAGCCCGGTCCCCATGAGTACGACACCTAGAACGAGGGACAGCAAGCAGGCCTTGTTCAGAGGAGCGCAGAGCGCGTGATGGGGAATGTTTGTTCAAGAGTGTGGCTAGATAGGGGGGAGCACCACCCTGGAAGAAATTGTCAACAAAGACAAGGATTTTGAATTGTGCACAATAGCAAACCGGAAGCCAGTGCAGGGAGGCCAGAACCGGACTGATGTGGTCCCGTTTCCTGGTCCCAGTCAGGAACCTTGCTGCGCTGTTCTGCACATCCTGTAGGCGACGCAGTGATGACTGACACAACCCTGCATAAAGAGAGTTGCAGTAATCAAGCCTAGAATCACCTCTCGAAGCCTGAGAGAGAGAGCATGGAGAGCTACATTCAGGAGTCTCTGGCCGCCAGACTCATCAGACCGTCCTCCTCGCCTGTGGGAGCTGGTTTTTTCTTTGTTCCTAAGAAGGAGGGAACGCTCAGACCCTGCATCGACTACAGGGGTCTCAATAAGATAACTGTTAAGAATAAGTACCCTCTGCCATTGTTAACTTCTACCTTAGAGCCCATTCAGGATGCCACCATCTTCAGTCGTTTGGACCTTAGAAATGCATACCATTTGGTACGGATTTGTCAGGGGGACAAGTGGAAGACTGCATTTAAGACACCCATCGGATATTTCGAATATCTGGTGATGCCTTTTGGTTTGACTAATGCCCCAGCTGTTTTTCAGTCCCTAGTGAACTCTGTTTTGGGAGACAATTTGTATAAGTTTGTGACTGTCTACGTAGACGATATTTTAATCTTCTCTAGTTCTGAGGAACAACACGTTAAGCATGTTTGGTCTTTGTTACAGCGCCTCCTAGAGAACCGCCTATATGTGAAGGCTGAGAAACGTGTGTTTCATGTCCCTACGGCAAAATTTCTAGAGTTCATCATTGAGAGCGGGAGGTTGAGGGCAGACCCCGAGAAGGTCCGTGCTGTCACTGAATGGCCCACACCCACGTCCCGTAAACAACTGCAGAAGTTCCTGGGATTCGCCAATTTTTACAGGAGGTTTATCAGGAACTACAGCCAGACAGCCGCCCCTCTGACAAACTTGACCTCTATCAATCGGCCTTTTGTTTGGTCCCCGGAAGCTGAGGCTGCTTTCCAGACACTAAAGAGGAGATTTACAAAAGCCCCTGTGCTCCAGCGGCCTGATCCCCAATGCCAGTTTACACTTGAAGTGGATGCCTCAGACACCGTGTAGGCGCAGTGCTTTCTCAGGTATCTCCCTCGGACAATCGACTTCACCCTTGTGCTTTTTTCTCTAGCTGTTTAACCCCCACTGAAAGCAAATATGGCGTGGGCGACAGAGAGCTTCTGGCTGTGAAGCTCGCAATAGAGGAGTGGAGACACTGGCTAGAGGAAGCTGAAACACCTTTCATCATCTGGACAGATCACAAAAACCTGGTCTACTTAAGAGAGGCAAACAGGCTTAACCCACGGCAGTACAGGTGGTCTCTTTTCTTTTCCCGTTTTAATTTCCAGATGTCTTATCGCCCAGGTCCTAAGAATACCAAACCAGACGCCCTCTCTAGACAGTACGCTCCAGATCAGGAGGTCGAGCCCTCCACAGTTATTTCCCCGGCATATGTGGTGGGTGGAATCGCATGGGAGATCCGGGATCAGGTGTTGGAGGCACTTAAGACTGACCCGGGTCCAGGTAAGGGTCCTCCTGGCCGGCTCTATGTACCACAGGTTATGAGGGGCAAATTCATCCACTGGGCACACATTGGCAGGTTTTCGACGAGGCCGCGTCTGCTAGGATGCCAGGAGGCGTCAGCTGGGGGGGGGAGGGGGATGGGGGTACTGTCATGTGCCGGGGTGAGTACTCCTCTCATTTTCCCATCTTTGAGTTGTGTGTTTCAGGAGAGGGAGGCTCCAGCTGAAGCTGATTTGCAGTCAGTGGGTCTGGCTACAAAAGGAGGATGGAGAACACTCCTTGACACAGGATTACTACAGCTTGGTAGTTTCCTGCCCTCTTTCGACTCTTGGATTTAGTGCTCTAGTGTTTCTAGGATTATTTTGTGAACCTTTGGATCTTTTCCCTGTGCTTACCCGTTACCAGGTTTTGGAACGTTTTTGGATTTCTGCGACTCCTCAGGATTACTCACCTGTGCCCCATAGGATTTCCAGACACAGCTCTCACCGTTCTCCATTCCTCCTGGCCGGCCCGCTCTCCTCTCGCTCCCTCTCCTGGACACCCCACTTGGATTCACCCAGGCACCCAACCTACCCTCCCTCATTCCTATGCTCCCCTACTCCCAATGCTCCACTCCCGTTCTTGATCTCCACTGGGCTTTTCCAGTGCACCTTCAGTTCCCGTTTTAAAATAAAAATTCTTTTTTTTTTTTTTACCTAAGATCTGTGAGTGTGTGATTCTGCATGTCTTGGGTTAAATGCATTCCCCAAACCATGTCAGATGATCACCTTTCCTGATTTACACCATTTCTATTACTTGATTTGTGATTGATGAAACTTTCATAGTTAGTGGTGAAAAGTTATGGAAGTGGATAATATTCCTTATTACTTTGCTTATTTCGTTTTCCTTATTTGGTTTTGTTGATTCCCTTTGTTTGGTTATCCTATTCGGATAAACAGGAGGGAATGTTATGGAAAAACTTGTTTATTCATTCTTGATCATGGACTCAATCAACTGCTCTGCCTCTCTGCATGCTCACTCATTCAGACCCCCCCCCCCCCCACACACACACACACACACACACACAATCTCTCCCTCTATAAATTAACTCTGTGACCGGATCTTCGGTGCATTTTGCCTTGTGCATCTGCCACAGTTATAGCTGTTTGTCTTGTTGCTCATTGTCTCCCTTTTCTCTCCGACTATAGGAAATGGGTTATTGATGAACATATTGATAAAATCCGTGACAAAAGCTATAAAGGAAAGTCTAAACAGTTCAGCAAGTTCATTCTGCAACGATGATTTTTACTGTCAGATGAAATCGCCTGGAAAGAAAAACCGACAAAAAAATCAAAAACTGTCAGAATAATAAAATGACCGAAGATACGGAACAGTAGAAACACTGGATGCATCATCACCCTTTTGAACCCATCCAGAACAGAGTGCAGCTCAACAATAATAACAAATAAAAGTTTAAAATGAAGTTTTTATCAAATCTCTATGACTAGGATGATGCAATGGCTCCAGCAAATCCTAAAAGTGGTTTGGTATGAAGTATTTTATGCCCCGCCTCTTCTATTTTTAGTTTACTGTGAAGTATTTAATACAGCAATTAAAGAAATACAGCTTGTTTACCTTTCTCTTCCTCATGTGTGCTGTATAACCACTGATTAGGGTAGAAAAAGTCAAAAACGTCAAACGTAAATCAAAAACGCCCGCAAGCTTCTGAATGTCACACTAAAATAACATGAAATCTGATACAATTTAAAGCACAAAGCTCTATAGAAATATCTGCATGAAGTCATTTTTCTGGGGGAGGGGTCAACAAACATGTTGATAGGAGTCCTAGTGCACTTCCTGAAACCTCACTCCAGCATTAGAAAAGAAACAAAGCTTTTCCTCCATTTTCCCTGTGGCGTTCCGCTGGGATCGGAGTCAGGGTGTCTGGGTTTGACAGTCTTCTGACGGCTGTGTGTGCATCTTGGTGCTGAAGAGAGTGTTGATGTAAGGCCAGATCTTGTCTGTGTCTGTGCCAGAAAAAGAGTGCAGGACTCCCTGTGACCTGCATGAAAAACAGAGAACAAGTGGAAAAATGGGTTTGGCTCATTAAACATTGGATAAAAGAAGCGTCTCTGTGCTCAGGTAACACAAAATCTCAGGTCTGGAGTGGGAACACATCAGCTCAGCTGGAGATTTAGGTTCGATGATGAGAATGCAATATAAACAAGGATGAGATTCAATTTTATTTTAGTTAGTTTAGCAAATAGAAAAGCTCTCTTTTAAACAGTTAAATCATCTTATTAGTTAAGTGTTTGATTATTTTAGATTAGTATTGTTGAACTTCAGTTAGTCATTTTTTTCCCCCCACTTGATGTGACTTGAAGCAACATTAAAAGATTTTAACACTTTAAGCTATGGCTTTCAAACTGGTTTCACAGCCAAAAACCTGAGCAACTTCACAGTGGACACTACTCTGTTGACCACAAACTGTACTTGACAGTTTGTGGCACAGGTAGGAACACAAGTGGAAGGTCTCTAAATGCTCGTGTTTACTGTGCCGGTATCTAATTTAAAGGCTAGAAGTTAGCTTTTACAGTTCGCCAACCAACCATGAAAAGCACAAGAAGACGAGAAATTAGTTTTTTTTGTTGTCATTAAGGCCAAACCTGGAAGTAAAAGAAAGAGATTTATGTCTATTGAGGCGAAGCAAAGAGCTATAACCAGAACGAACATTGGCGCAGCCTACACTAGTTTGGGGTATCTGAAGTAGGCTTAGCTATCCAGACTGATGGTGACCTGGCTTTGTTGCAACTGGACCTTTTTTGTGGAACTTTTTACACAACATACCCCACACCGCCCTAGCCTTATTATCAGTTGGTTCATATTAGTGTTAGCTCGTTTTTAGCACTAGCTACAGCAGGCTGTGTAGTCTTAATTCCACTTTCAACCAATGAGGAGGGAGAAGCTGGAAACGTATTCTGTGTCACTTTAAGTTAGGGGCTTCAACCGGCTGAACATCTCTGGGCAACATCATGAGTCTCATAAACTCACAGCTAAAAAGAATAATTAACTCACTTGTACAAGTCTATGACAGGCTTTGCCACTTCCTTGTAGTGTCTGAGTCTTGCCATCAGAGCTTCTGGTTTGTCGTCGTCGTGCTGAATCAGCAGCTCTCCGGTGATGTCATCCTTACCCTGACGACAGGAAGCCAAGGTCACAGTAATTCATAACAGACAACACGCTGACAAGAGTCATTTCACATTAACATCAGTGGCAAACAAATTTATCAATCATCTGCACTGACAAATGCAGATCATAGATCGGTTTAAAATATTGGAGTTCAGCCTTGAAGTTCACTTGTTTTTTTTTCTACTAAGAAACAGCTAGCAGCCCAACATTTTAAACTTAAACAAGTCAGTGACTCAATGCAATCTGCTGTGGTTTCCTTATATAGAAAACTGTAGTAACATTTTACAATAAAAGTCCCTTTATCAATGCTACTTAGTGCATTATTAAGCATTAATAAACTACTAAATAAACTATTAATAACTACTTAATATTAAGTAATGCATTACTAAGCAGGGCCCCTACCCCCCGACACTTAATAGTTAACAATAATGGGAAT